>NW_007050368.1:0-2047 GCF_000164805.1 Carlito syrichta
AAGAATTTTACAAAACAGCTTTATTGGAATTGCCTGAAAGGATCTACCATCCAAGCTCTGTTCTCCCCTCATAGCTCTATATGGAAATCTATTCCCATGGAGACAGACCTGTGGGAAGGTGGATCAGACAGAGGTGTCTGCCCTAGCCACCTTCATACTGTTAACTCTCATCCTCACACCATCAAAGAGGTGGGTACAGGGGAGATGGTCATGCCAATCAACAGCTAATACAACTGTTATTTTGAGTTAGACCTTGGCAAGCATCAAACACCAGCCTTACCCACCCCAGAAGATTTGTGTCATTAATTTGATTTGGTTTACTAAGACACTGAAGTCGGTTTGTTATCTCCTGAGCCTCTTGGTGCTTTGCGTGTGTCAGAACGGGTAGCAGGATGTAGCTGAGCAAAGGCAGAAAACTGGCTGGAGATTGAAAGTTTACCTTGGAAAACTGCCTAGGAATACATACTGATGCCCAGGTAATTGAGACACACAGTTGTTTCATGAGAAAATATTACTTTCCTGTACCAAAGTCAGTATGTCCTAAAGAACCAATGAGCCACAGAAATGGAAGAAATCTGAGACATTATTTGAAACATTAGCAATTTCAAACTCTTCTCTAGTCCTTACTAAGTGAAAGGAACTCTTCTCTACACTTTTATAATATAATAACACATTTAATGCTCACAACCACCTTGTAAAATGAATATTATTATTGAACAAGTTAGTTTTAATATTCTCCTCAACTTGACTGAACTACACTCAGGCTTTTTCCTGATTCTAGGCCCCTGACCTACATTTTCTTAGAATATTTACTTTAGAAAACTTACCATTATAAATTCTTTTGCTGCCCCCTTTGAGATGCAAATCTCCTTCCAGCCTCTTGCCAGTTTTACAATCCCAGAATATCTTTCTCAGAGACCGGAGAGCCATCTCTCTGAAATGTAATTGATCAAAGGAGATAACTCCCCTGTCTTCCAGGTTCTATGGAAGGGTAGGAGTATAACATTGGAGGGTGCTTAGCTCCAAGGCAAAGATTATCTCCTGTCATAAAGACACGAGAAGTTTATTTTTTCTTTGAGCATAGCCAGTTAGCAGATACAGATGGACTATGACCTCCTCCTGAGGTCCTACAGTACTTTTTTGCTAGCTCACCCCAGTCCTCAATAACCCTATCACATCCTACTTCAACAGAGTTGAGTTCACACAGTTCTGGCTTCCCTCTCCATTGCAATAACCATACATAAAGTCCCTCTTGTCTGTTTAGCTTTGCCCAATACAATTTTTGCTTTGACAATATTCACAATTTACTGATAGAGAATGTGAGGCACAGAAAACTGGAGTAACTAGGGTCACATAGCTAATTAGTGGCTAGATTCTAGTCCTACCTTCTTGTTTTACTGACATAGGGATGTTGTCTGTCAGGGTTTTCTGTCTCCTGAATCTAGAATGAACACTGCTTTGTTGAAACCACGTGTACACTATGATTTAATTTGTTTTAACTCAATATTCTAGACAGATATTTGTATCTTTATGTTATAGTCGAGAACTTAGGGTTGTTAAAACTCTTGCATAAATCACACAGCTGGTTAATAAGTGATCCAAGTAAATCTATTTGTTTCTATAAATTTAGGACTTCAAGGTTTAGGGTTCAAATTCTCAGTGCACTCTTGAGTTGTCTCTGAACCTAACTAGAGCCAGACACCTGGGAAGGAGTTGACTTAAACTAATCACCGAATCCTCAGATTTTAGCAACTCTGGAGGCCTTGTTAAAGAGAAACTTTAGACAAATTAAATTTAAAAGTTTATCTGAGCAAAGAAAGATTTTAAAATCAGGCAGCACTCAGAACCAGAGAGCTCCGGTCAGCAGTGCCAGTGGCAAGCTTTCCTATGCTGGACAAAGAAGCAAAGTAGAGGAATCATCTGATTGGCTACTGCTAGATGTCTGCCTGTGATTGGTGGAAGCTCAGTTGTTTGTGATTGACTGAAAGCTATTTGTTGCAAAAAATATACAGGCATACCTCATTTCACTGTGCTTCATTTTCATTGC
>NW_007050369.1:0-785 GCF_000164805.1 Carlito syrichta
TGCAGATGCTGGCCTTTGAAACTCTGGAGAGACATCCCCTGTGCTAGCTAGAAATACCACCTTTGTGGATGGATGGTTAGAGAAACAGGGCAAGGTCAGGTCCCAGGAATGAACTGACTGGAGAACTGCAGAGACTGAGTTCAAGAGGTGAAATGATTCTCCAGGGCAGATTGTCCCAGTGACCTGCAGTTGCTTCCTTTTCCTCCAACGTGTTTCTCTCCAGTCTTCCCATCTCAGAATGGTGCTGCCTTCTGCCAGGGGCCCACATCTGGGAGTTCTCTCTGATGCTGCCTCTGCCCTCTCCCTCCCTCCCAAACCCAACCTAGGGGGACTTCCCTCCTAAAAAAAGATTTCTCAAATCTACCCCTTTCCATTTCCATTTCCACTGTATAATTCAGAGCCCAGGGGTTGGAAATCAGCAGCTTTTGGCAGAATGCAGCCCCAGACGTTTCGTGGGATTTGCACAGTGTTTTGGGTTTTGTTTTGTTTTGTTTTGTTTTGTTTTTAAAAAGGTGATATGTAACATGGTTCAAAAATCAAAAAGTATAAGAAGGTAAACACTGAAATGCCTCCTTCCCGTTCCTGTCTCCCACCTGTCCAAGCAAATACAAATATAGATTCTTTTTTTCCCCCTTTTATGCATACTTTCCTGCATCTTGGTGTGTTCTTTTTTTACACATATTTTGGAGACCTTTCTATATCAATAAAAGATTTCTCATTTCTCTTTTTATTTATTTATTTATTTATTTTTATTTTTATTTTTTTGAGTTGGAGTCTCACTCTGT
>NW_007050370.1:0-4733 GCF_000164805.1 Carlito syrichta
GTCTCAAACCCACGGGCTCAGGCAGTCCACTCACCTCGGCCTCCCAAAGTGCTGGGATTACAGGCTGAGCCACCGAGCCTGGCCAACAGTATCTTTTGAAGAGCAGATGTTTTTAATTTTGATCATGTCAGTTTACCAGTTTTATCTTTTATGGAGTATCTTTTTGGTTTCTTATCTAATAATTCTTTACCTAATATAAGGACAAAAGGATTTTTTGAACCAGGTGCGTTCGCTCACGCCTATAATTTCAGCACTCTGGAAGGCCGAAGTGGGAGGATTACATGAGCCCAGGAGTTTAAGATCAGTCTGGACAACTTAATGAGACCTCGTCACTATAAAAAAATAAAGAAAGAAATTAGCTGGGCGTGGTGGCATGCACCTGTAGTGCCAGCTACTTGGGAGGCTGAGAAGAGGGGATTGCTTGAGCCCAGCAGGTCGAGGCAGCGGTGAACTGTGTTTGTGCCTTTGCGCTCCAGCCTGGGCAACAGAGTAAAGCCCCAACTCCCCAAAAAAGAAGATTTTTCTCCTGTGTTTTCTTCTAGAAGTTTTATTGTTTTAGAATTGACTTTTTCTTTTTTTTGAGTTGGAGTCCCACTCCTTTGCCCAGGCTGGAATGCAGTGGCACACTCAGAACACTACCAGCCTTGACCTGCTAGGCTCCAGCGATCCTTCCACCTCAGCCTCTCAAGAATTACAGGTGCGTGCTACCATGCCCAGCTAATTTTTTTCTTTTAATTGTAGAGACAAGGTCTCGCCAAGTTGCCTGGGCTGGTCTCGAACCTACGAGCTCAGGCAATCCACTCACCTTGGCCTCCCAAAGTGCTGGGGTTACAGGCTGAGCCACCGAGCCCGGCCAGAATTTACATTTTGCTGTAGGATCCATCTTTAGTTTATTTTTGCATCACGGTGTGAGCATAGGTCAAGGTTAATTTTTTTTTTTTTTGCATGTGGACATCCAGTTGTCTAACACTACTTGTTGAAGAAACAAAAGGATAGAATGGATGCAGATGGTTTGTGAGCTTCCTGGAACATCTTTGAAAAGCCCTGTTAAGGCTGGGCACAGTGGCTCATGCCAATAATCCCAGCACTTTGGGAGGCTGAGGTGAGAGGATTGCCTGAGCCCCCGGGTTCAAGACCAGCCCAGGCAACTTGTTGAGAACTCATCTCTACCATAAATCAAGAAAAATTAGCCGGGAGTGGTCGCGCATGCCTGTAATTCCAGCTACTTGGAAGGCTGAGGCGGAAGGACCTCCTGAGCCAAGCAGGTCAAGTCTGCGGTGGCTGTGAGCATGCCACTGCCCTTCAGCTTAGGTGACAGAGTGAGGCTCCTACTCAAAAAAAGAAAAAGAAAAACCCTATTGGTTTTAAAAACAAATATTTGAGAAACTGTGTCATGTTACGCATAAAGAGAGATAAGTTGATTCTGTATTTTTTGGAAGAAGGGTAGTGGATTGTGCTTCAAGTGTAATGGAAGAGTGAACATTGGAGAAAAATCAGCAGTTATTAGATTGTAAATTATCCCATTTTAGGAATACTGAGTTATACTTTCTGAAGCTGTATTAAGTAGTTCACTTCAAGCACAAAACAAATTGTGTATAACAGCATTTTTCAGGTGTCAGCTTGTGCTCCTTCCTCAGTCCAGACCCTTTTCTTTTTCTTGGTATTGTGGAATGACTAAGATTGTATATTGTTCTATGGTAATTTTGCTCCTGTTAGATACATATGTTAGATATGAATGCATCAACACATAGTGATAACTGTATATTGTTTTATGATTTTGTTCCTGTTGGATATGTATGTGTTAGGTTGTGATGAAAAATTCTTTTACTATGGGGTGTCATGAAAAACATTTGAAAGTCATTTTTCTAGAATGATTGGGTTATACTTTTGCTATGAAAGAATTTTTAAAAATAATTTTTCTTCGTTTTAGGTGTGAGTTTTTGATACGGATGAAAGGGCAGGAGTTTGTTGACGAGATTCAAGGTAGATATCCTCATCTTCTTGAACAGGTAAATACATTAAAATAATAAATTGGTGACATTGAATCAGTCCTGCGTTATACTAATTACAAAAATATTAGAAGTGATATTTGTGTCTGTTTTATCAATATAACATGTTTTATATGCATATGAATGACACCTCTGATTTTTGCTTTTGTAACCAACTTGTTTAAGACTTTTTAGAAAAGATTGTTCTTTGCTTTAAGTATTTTGAAAAATAATTCATCCTGCCACTGTACAAAATATGTCATGTGATTGGAGAAGGCTCTTTATTGTCGCTTTGCTCTTTTCCAGAAAAACAAACAAAAAATAACTTTCTTACTTTCCAAATAGAATGAGAAACCATTAATACATTTTTCTACTTTCTTTAAAGTGGAAAAATACTTGAATTCTAATTTAGAATAAGGTGAAGTCAAGGAAATCTATATGATTAGGGTAAAACAAAGCAAAGCGAAAGTTGTAAATTGCTCAGTTTTCAAAAAAGTATATGTATTTGCTTAAGGTAAACTTTCCTTCGTGTTGCTGTGTTCATATTGTTTGAGATTTTTAATTTTATCTGATAACTTTTCTCTTCTTTATAGCTATTGTCAACTTCAGACATTCCCAGAGATGAAAATACTGATCCACCAAGTATGTATGAAAAAATTTCAAATATAGAGTGGGAGTTTTAGTAGGAATTTTAGGAATGAAGGTCTGTATTTTTTAAGAAGAGTTTCTGACGCCCTAGGGAAAAATACTGGGACATTAGCTAATAAATACTATGTATCTATTTAGATTAATGACATTTTAGAGGATTCTAGGAAGAATACTCATCTTTATTCTAAAAGTGCTGACATTCCAACTGGGGGAAGCAGACATATGCAAAAGTAAAACAACAGCAGATAGCTCAAAGCAGTGCCACATGCGAGGTGCATATGATAAACCCTCCAGAAAGAAAGAGGCTGCTGGGAGCAGGCATGATTTGGACTTGATGTTGGGTATTTGAGGCAGGTATCTTGTGTTTCAGTGCAAGGGCAGGAAATGGCAAATCCTTTGATTAGAGCTTAATGTTGTCTACATCTGCCAGTTAGTTAATATATGTAATGTACGTAGGCCACAGTGTCTGAGACGGTTAAGGGTGGTCTGCGTCTCATGTGCTCGTCACGTCTACAAAGGGGTGTCCTGTCTGTGGCACATGGTTTCAAGAGAGATCTTGTCAGATTTGCTAGTAGGACCAGAGAGAGGTGACCGAGATGTATGAGTCCTAGAAATCGCGACTCAGGAGGACTGAACACAGGATTTGGTGGTATTTGACTGGGAAAAGAAGGCGAGTAGCTGGGCACAGGAGAGCTGTTTCCTCTGTGATGGGCTGGAAGCGAGTGAGCAGTGTGGGCTGTTCTTAACATTTCTAACCACAGCTATTAAATGGGCTGTCCTGCAGTCTTACTCCAGTTCCCTAATCAAACCACTTTGCTAATCTTTAAAATGACTATTTCATATTTTCTCTCTTCATAATTTTCTAGCACTCTCTTCCTACCTTACTGTCAATTGAAGCCTTACTTCACGGAGAAAGTAAAAGAATCAAAAGAGAACCACTTCATTTTCTCACCAGCAAAACCACCAGGTTACATGATGTATCCTCCTACTCTTCTTTCTGTTCTTTTAGAAAAGAAAAATTATCCTTGCCCTTATCTGAGGCCAATCCTTCCACATGTCCTCTGGATTCCTCCCCTCCTCACAACTTAAGAATGTTGCTTTGGCAATAATCTGCCCTTTCTTGAATCTCCCCTTTTTCCCATCTCTCCGGAGTCATTCATACAAACAATGTAGCCTGCAAACATAAAATGTGCTCCTGCTATTCTTAAGAGCACTTTCTGTGAACCAGTGTTCCCATCCAGCTGTTGTTTTAGTACTCCGCTCTCCTGTACAACAAAATGCCAAGAAAAATGTATCTGTTGTTACACTTTGCTTCTTCACCTTTCCTTGGTTCTTTAACTTGTGCTACTAAAAGCTGTTGTCATGGTAACCAAGAACTGTCACGTGTTAGCAGATCCACCACTTGACCTGCTAATCAGCATTTGATAACAGTGGAGTGCTTTGTCTTTCCAAGAAAACATTTTTTTTTTTTTTTTTTTTTTGCTTAACTTAGTAGACCCCATACTCTTGGTTTTCTGTTTCCCGATTGATCCTGAACAATTTCCTTTGCTGGCTGCTCTTTTTTTTTTTTAACTTTGAAATGACGAAATACCCCTCAAAGCTCCACTTAAATTTACTTCTCCATTTCCTGAACCCCAGGCTGGAATGTCCAGCTACCTGTCTAAATCTCTACTTGGTTGTAATACGTGCCACACAGTTAATATGACCGAGTAAAAAGTTTTGTCCCCATCCTTCATCCCCCAAATTTGCTCCATCTTTGATCTTTCCTATCTCAGTTAATAGTAACCCTTCCTCCCTCCCTTCCTCTCTCCCTCCCCCAGACTGGAGTGCAGTGACACACTCATGGCCACCACCTGCTAGGCTCAGGTGGTCCTTCCGCATTAGCCTTCCAAGTAGCTGGAACTACAGGCATGCACCACTGTGCTCAGCTAATTTTTTTATTTATTGTAGAGATGAGGTCTCACCAAGTTGACCACGCTGATCTCGAATCTGTGGGCTCAGGCAGTCCTCTCACCTCAGCCTCCCAAAGTGCTGGGATTATAGGCGTGAGTCCCTGTGCCCGGCCGGTACTCCTTTTTTTTTTTTTTTTTTTTTTTT
>NW_007050370.1:4753-23259 GCF_000164805.1 Carlito syrichta
CCTTCCGCCTCAGCCTTCCAAGTAGCTGGAACTACAGGCGCGCACTACCACGCCCGGCTAATTTTTTGATTTATTGTGGAGATGAGGTCCCGCCAAGTTGCCCGGGCGGGTCTCGAACCCGCGGGCTCAGGCAATCCACTCACCTCAGCCTCCCAAAGGCGCGGGATTACAGGCTGAGCCACCGAGTCTGGCTGTACTCCTTTTTTATAGTTCAAAAGTTGGCTCAAGTTAGGCATCATCTCTGATTCCTCTCTTTTCTTTAGTCTGGATATTTAATCTATTAGAAGACCTTTCATTTCTGCCTTCATAGCATATCCCAAGACTGTGGCTCACCATCTCCATCACTGTTAACCTGGTCTAAACTCTTCTGTTGTGACATCCTGACAGATCTTCCTGATTCCAGATTACCCCTTTAAAGTTCATAAACACAGAGCTGCCAGAGTCATCTTCTGGAAATACATCCAAGTTTTATCAGTCGCATGCTTGAAACACTCCTAGAATGTTCCAGCAAACTTACAATAAAATATCAACGTCTGGAAGGTCTCTGCTTCATCTGGGCATTTTCCTCCTCTCCTACCTTCTGCCACCTTCTTTCTGTTTCTTGATCTTGTCAAGCTTTTCCCTAAGTTTAAGGCTTTTCCACTTGTTATTCTCTTCGCCTAGAAGATTTTTTTCAGGTGCTGCCACAGTTCACCCACTGCTTGCTCCTATTTTTGTTCTGGTATTATCTAATCTGACAGGGTTTCTTGTTCATATGTTTGAACAAGAGAGTGCAGGACACTTTGTTGCATTTATATGCTTGTTACAACAATTTCCCAGCAGATGGCGGCCAAGTGTCTTGAAGAATTATGTCATTTTGTGTTTCCACAAGAGTGTCACCTGGGCTAGCATCGCCACGGTTGGCAGAACGTGCTTCTCTGACTGCCCCGCCTAGTCATCCTGCCTTCCTGTTTCTTTTGCTCATCTCACACGACGTTTTTCTTCAGAGTGATAAGGGTTTTTCAGGCCAGCCTGGGCTTTGAGAGTGGCAGCTCAGTGGACCCGCCAGCCAGGTCCCAGAGAGGGTCGTCTCGAGGGGCTGGTAGTCCTAGCCCCAGAAGTGTTGGCTCTAATGGGCTGGCAAGCAACCCCTGAGAGTGTTGCTGGTTCGGTGGGTTCGCAAGCCTAGCCCCTGGGGTGTCTCAGCTTCCAAGTCTGGACTTCTTCGAGCAGCTCTCCTGCTTCAGCTGGCTCCGTAGGATGGCAAGCCAGCCTCTGGGGTGCACAGGTCTTCCGCTCCTACGATCTTCTGCACCTCTTCAGGTTGCAGCTCTTCAGGGTTGAGGTTCTCCTCTCATGCCCAGGAAGAATGAGGGACACGGACAGCCGGAAAGTGAGAAAGGAGGATTTATTGAGAGGCAGAAAGCTCCCACAGTGGGAGGGGACCCGAGGGGTTTCCCCGTTCTGGAGTTGAAACCAGGTGCTTATGTAGCCGTGAGTCCAAGCTGATTGGCCAGCACTAGCTGTGAGTTGATGGGTCCACACTTAGCTGTTCTGATTGTTCAGTACTAAGAACCAGTCAGCCGGAGGTAGGAGCCTAATGGTGAGCTGATTGGTTGCTTTTCTTTTTTTTTTTCTCTCTCTTTTTTTTTTGGTTGGAGTCTCACTCTGTCGCTCAGACTGGAGTGCAGTGGCCGCTCCCGGCCACACAGCCTCGACCTGCTGGCCTTGGCAATCCTTCTGCCTCAGCCTTCCAAGTAGCTGGAATTACAGGCGCGCACTACCACGCCCGGCTAATTTTTTTTGATTTATTGTAGAGATGAGGTCTCGCTGCCCAGGCGGGTCTCGAACCCACAGGCTCAGGCAATCCACTCACCTCAGCCTCCCAAAGGCATGGGATTACAGGCTGAGCCACCGAGCCCGGCGATTGGTTGCTTTTCAATCCCAACAGTGAGTATTTAAACTGTAGCTTGACAAGCTCACCTGGAGCTTATTGACCAATGCTGAGCCTGAGATGCCTGCTGGGAGTTCGCTACATTGTTACCAGAGGACCCACCTGTCTGTCAGCCCAGCCTTTCTCTAGCTATCTCCTGTCTCAAGAGCATCTGTCACTATCTGAAATCATACTACTTTTTTTACTTCCTTATCCATAGTTTTTTACTACATATTTTTCACTGTGAATTCATCTTTCATTTTTACTATACTTTGTTTTTATTTATGTTATGCTCTCTAGCTCAGCTATCCATCTGTTTAGACTTTGTCCATCCTTCCAGTGCAAACTCTGATGTCACCTTTTCCATGAAGTCCTTTTGATTTTTTTTCTATCTTCCTAGCTGGAGAGGATACTTTCTTTCTTCTTAGTTTGTGTAGCATACAGTCCAGAAATGACTGTATATCCGAATCATTTTTACAAGGTAGAGATTTCTAAGTCTTACCTCTAGAGAATCTTTCATCAGTAGGCCTACATTGTAGCCAGGGAGGTGATATTTTTTTTAAAGTTTAACATATTAATTGTATTCTCATTTGACCTTTATTGAGTTCATACTTTTATTGAAGTTCTAGGTAGTTGATGCATATACTCAGTGAGAATACAGATTGTGCTGTAGTAATTATTTTTTCCATAGTTTTATAATTGTGGAATTTAATATTAGCATATATCTTTTCAAACAGCTGTTCATTTTGGATCTGGAGACAGTTCTTCAGAAGACGGAGTGATGATGAACACACCTGTGGTCAAATCTGCCTTGGAAATGGGCTTTAGTAGAAGCCTGGTGAAACAGACAGTTCAGAGTAAGATTCTAACAACGGGAGAGAACTACAGAACAGTTAATGATCTCGTGTCAGCACTTCTTAATGCTGAAGATGAGAAAAGGGAAGAGGAGAAGGAAAGACAAGCTGAAGAAGTGGCATCAGGTACTGGGGCGGGTCAGTGTTTCCCAGGGAAACCCTCACGACAGCCGCGTGTGGCAGGGCATTGTGCGGTTTCCCTTCCACTGCCCTGGGGAGTGGTCCCTTCATGTCCAAACTGCTCCTCCCTCTTCTGCCCCTCTCAGCTGCTTCTCGTGGAGAACCATTGGCTGCAGTTGTTTTCTATATATTTATTTACTGATAGAATTCCCAGATTTATACTATCAGAGAACTTTAGCATGATGAGCTCTTTTCTTGAGCTACTTTGCATTTCTTCCCCATAAATAACAAATTTAAATTGTTTTGAAAAAGCACGATTTTAAAGTTGGATGCGGGTCTTCTACTTTTCTTTTTGAAGTTTCTTAATCAGTTCTTTTTTTTTTTTTTTGCGTTGGAGTCTCACTCTGTCGCCCAGACTGGAGTGCAGTGGCCGCTCCCAGCCACCGCAGCCTCTACCTGCTGTGCTCTGGTGATCCTTCCGTCTCAGCCTTCCAAGTAGTTGGAACCACAGGCGCGCGCTACCACGCCCGGCTACTTAATCGGTTCTTAATAGAATGTTTTACTCCTTAGTTAGTCCTTGCTAAGTAATCTTTATACAGAAAATGGAATTTATGATGAGATCCTAGGGCTTGACGAGAACCTCTTTGCAAACCAACCCAGCGGCAGTAGGGAAACTGAGCTTGATATTCATTCAGGTGGTATTGTTGAGCAATCATGTATTCCTTCAACAGGTATCTATTACGCATGAGCGCCGATGCCAACTGTTGTGCTGGTCACGGTAGTTGCTCTCAAGGAGTCTGTAGCCCACCTAGGGGGCGCAGTGTGCAAAGGACAGGGTGGAAGGGCCAGCAGTCCAGTGAAGGTTGCGGGTGTGTGTAAGGTGGGGCCTTGCGTTGGAAGACTGTTTTTGAACTTGTACGTATGATAGGAATAGGTTAAGAGAGTCTTCTTGTCTGGCCATGGAGCAGAATGTCTAAAATCTGAGCTCCAGGATGAAGCAGATTCATGGCTGGCCAGGCACAGTGACTCATGCCTGTCATGCCAGCACTCTCTCTCTGCCTTGTAGAAATGATTGGTAGGCTGAGGCAGGAGCGTGGCTTGAGCCCAGGAGTTTGAGAGCAGCCTGGGCGACATAGTGAGACCTTGGCTCTACCACCAAAAACAAACTAAAAAAGTTAGTCGGGTGTAGTGCTGCATGCTTCTAGTCCCAGCTCCTTGAGAAGCTGAGGTGGAAGGATTGCGTGAGCCTAGGAAGTTGAGTCTGCAGTGAGCCATGATCTTGTCACTGCACTCCAACCTGGGTCACTGAGTGAGACCTTGCCTCAAAAAACAAGTCTAGTCACCTTGCTTTTGTGGCTATGTCCTACTTTGTGTGGGTCAGAAAATGTCATTGAATTACATATTTGGCAGGGCTAGTAAGGGAAAGGCCAAGCAAAGAACAGGGAGGAAGAGTGAGGGGTGCTGACAGGAGAAGCTCAGGGAACACCTGACTGATCTGGGTGAGAGTCCCAGGTCTGAAGCAGAGCAGGGGACAGCGCTTGTGCTGGGAGAATTTGAGACTGACGTGGAAAGCTTGGAAAAGTGAAGAACAGACTTGTTTGCGGTGAGGGCAATTGTTCAGGTAGAAGGATAAGTTGTGGTCAGAGAAGGGAGTTTATAGTTTTGAGGTGCACAGAGCAGTTCACGTCTAGAAAGATATAAAAGGGGAAAGAAGATAGACTTCTGTTTTTATAATTTATTTCTCATTAAACTTACAGCTTTTTTTTGGATTATAAAATATAGTTTATTTAGAAAGTAAATTGGAGAGAGAGAGACTGAGAGAGAGAGAGAGAGAGAGAGAGAGAGAGGGAGAGAGACAGAGACAGAGAGGAGATTCACCTCCCCAACGCAGGGAAGGGGGCCAAAGCTAGGAAGACATAGCCTGGCCATAGCTCAGTGAACACATGGCCTGGCCAGTGCTTAGCAAAGCAATGGCCAACTTGTATCTTGTAGAGATTACATTTTCTTTGAAAGTCTGAAAATGGACAGTTAAATTTTATAGTGATTGAAACACCAAAAGAAGGAACTGCAGTATTCTATAAATAAATGTAAATTAACCACGGAGTGGTATGTGATGTGAGATTGAAGGAAAAATATTTGCTTTTAAAAAAAGATCAGTCTGGATTCATATGTAGTATCTTTTTAAAAAATGGTGTAGGCTTAGACATTTATAAAGTAATAATGATCCTTAGCTGTGTGCTACATATTGTGCTAAATGCTTTACACGTATGAGGGAAGACCCAAAAAAACCCCCAGAATTCTGGTTTTTTTGGGGGCCCCCATGTTATTCAATCTTCTCAACTCTGAGAAAGGAACTATCGCTATGTATATTTGAAAGATGAGGAAACTGAAACGTATGGGGGAAGATGAGAGCACATAGCCGGCTATTAATGGGAAGGTCAGGCCAGCATGGGAACCTGGGGATGTGTTGACCTCACAGCTTGGCTTCTGCAGCACTGCAGTCGCTCCTGAAGTGCGGGGTGTTGAGAAGGACCCTGGGCCAGGAGACCTGGTTCTACTGCTTAAGCTCTGTGACCTTGGACAGGCTGCGGAGCTCTTCAGAGCTCTTGGGAGCCTTCTCCCTGTCCGAAAGTGAGGGGTGAGGGGCAGTCGTACTTGCCTTGTTTATGTAACAGTATCTTTGTATCAAATGAGATGATTTACATGAAAGTACTTTAAAAACGAAAGTGAGAGAATGCAAATAGAGGTCAGTAATATTCCATAGAGCTGGGAAATTTTTATTGTCCTCTAAAATTCTCTGTTTACTTTCAACCGAATAAAGGAAAAGTAGGTTTCAAGGACATATGAATACATAGGCTTTTAAAATGACAGAAACAGAGACCCTGTATGTACTGTATAATATTATTTTAGCTAAACCCTTTGGAAATTTTCCAAAAAACAGACATTCAAATGCAAGCAAGTTATTTTAGTTCTTTTTTGAGCTGTATTTATTTTATTTAGTGCCTAACTTGTTTTAAATTATTTTTAGTGCCTAAATTGTTGAGTGCCTAAATTTTATTTTAGTGCCTAAATTTAGTGCCTAAATTTTATTTTATTTAGTGCCTAAATTGTTTTATTTAGTGCCTAAATTGTTTGTAGGGTTGGTTGTTAATGACTATAAAATTGATAATGGATTTTTTTCTTTTATTTTAATGAAGATGACTTGTCATTAATTCGGAAGAATAGAATGGCTCTCTTTCAACAGTTGACATGTGTGCTTCCTATCCTGGATAATCTTTTAAAAGCCAATGTGATTAATAAACAGGAACATGATATTATTAAACAAAAAACACAGATCCCTTTACAAGCAAGAGAATTGATTGACACCATTTTAGTTAAAGGAAATGCTGCAGCCAACATCTTCAAAAACTGTCTAAAAGAAATTGACTCTACATTGTACGAGAATTTATTTGGTGAGTTTGTTGGGAAAATTATTTTAGAAATCCTTGGGATTATGTTTCTTTCTCTGTAGGACAAGCGAATAAGTCCAGTTAGCAATTCACTGTACATTTCCCTTGATTCAAAAAGTGAAGTCTTTTATTTCTCAGTGGTATGCCTAAATGTGACGATTCCTGATCATATATAGCTGGACTCTACATTATGTTAATAGTAGGTGAAGCAGTTTTGTGTTTAGTAGAATAATGGTTTTTGTATTCTTTCTTTCCTCAGTGGATAAGAATATGAAGTATATTCCAACAGAAGATGTTTCAGGTAAAACAAAATTAAGACTTAAAATCAACATGAATATCCTTTTTTAAATGGGTGATAAAGTGGAAACTGAATTTCACTTCAAGTTATGTTTTGTCATTAGGTCTATCACTGGAAGAACAATTGAGGAGGTTGCAAGAAGAAAGAACTTGTAAAGTGTGTATGGACAAAGAAGTTTGTATCGTGTTTATTCCTTGTGGTCATCTGGTAGTGTGCCAGGAATGTGCCCCTTCTCTAAGAAAATGCCCTATTTGCAGGGGTATAATCAAGGGTACTGTTCGTACATTTCTCTCATAAGGAAAAATGGTCTGTAAAATATTGTTGAACATTTAAAGCCATCTGAAGTAAAAAAGGAATTAATGATTTTTTTTCACTTAGTACCATTCATAATCTAGTCTGCTTTGGTAGTGATAATCTTATTTCTAAAATGATGGTGTTATATATTGTGTTTAACCTTTAACCTTAACATGTTTATTTACAAGAGAAGATGTGTTTGGTGAGCTCTATTAGTATGTGTGTGTGAACACAGGAATTAAAGGGGTCATGTCAGTGCTTGTTATGTATCATTTCAGGAGTTACTGGATTCGGTATTCTTTCAGGAAGCTTTGAGTACTAAATTATAGTTGCAGACTGGAAGAACTAGAAGCCAGGAACTCTGTGGAGTTTGTGAGAGTTGTGGTGCCAGATTCCCTTTGGTGCATTTCACTTGTGTTTTCAAATAAGGATTCTTCTGTTACTGGTAAACACATTTTCCCCTCGTTTGTGAGAGACATCTTAATAAAGTGCTTTAAAAAGATTGCATTCTTGAAATGTTTTTCTGTCCTGACATACGAAGTAATTTTCATGGGTCTTCATTATACCCAAATGCTAACTATTGAGTAAAAAAGTGAGTTCATGAAACAAATTATAAAGAAGCATTCTTAAGATAACAAAGTGATCTATGGGAATTTGTTTTAGAATACGGTTTCTTGTTGCTTTGTTTGTTATAGATATAATGTTGGCTGAAAAATGAGTCAGTATCGAGAGACTCTTAATTTAAAAATTCAACAAGTCAGCATTAGAATTTTCAGAAAATAGTGTAACTGCTTTGTTGCCTAGGTGCTGATGGGGTGGGAGGAAGGATACAGGCCATGCTTGGTATCTCCTCACTGGGTCCAGTCCCATTTGACCTTTTCCAGATCTGGCTGTCTGCAGGCTTCTGAGGCCAAGTGGATAAGGAGGTCTAATATTAAAAACTCCACTTTTCTTCTCACCCCACAGCTCTTTTAGGGCCCTGAACATAGAGAACACACTGGGAAGGGTGGGCGAGCACACCCCTGTCCTCTAATAGCTTGTTGTTGTTTCCTCCCTGATGTGCTGATACTGACGAAAGTATAAATGCACACTTCAGTTCAAGACCTCGTGTCAGCAAGAGAAAGTCTCTCCTTGACATTATAGAGAAAACAGAATTTTTTTCCTCTCAAATTTAATAGACTCGGAAAAATGATAAGACATTGCTAAGCTTTCTCTCTCTTCTATCCTGAGGAGATGATTCGTTCCCTCCAGGATTCAAATTAGAAGTCCTTTAGTCAAAACAACCCAGTATGTTTAAGTAATAGAAGTAGTGCCCCTTGTCAACACAGGAGGCTATTGAGTCTTTTTAGAAACTATTCTCTGTTTTGCTTGATAACAGCTGCTAATTAAGGAGCCACTGTGTGCCAGGCACAGTACTAGATGCTTTAAACAAATTTGCCATGTGCTGTAGGCTCAGCTGTATCTCCCCAGATTTATACGTTGAAGTCCTAATTGCCAGTACCTCACAGTAGGTTAATTCAGAATGTGCCTGTACTTGGAAGGAGGACTTTATTAATTTACTTATTTTTAAATTTTTGAACCAGAGTCCCACTCTGTCGCCGCCCAGGCTGGAGTACAGGGACACCATCACAGCTACCACAGCCCCTACTTGCCAGCTCAGGCGATCCTTCTGCCTCAGCCTTCCAAGTAGCTGGAACTATGGTGCAGGCCATCATACCTGGCTAATTTGTATTTAGTGTAGAGATGAGGTCTTGCCAGGTTGACCAGGCTGGACTCAGGCAGTCCTCCTGCCTTGGCCTCCCCAAGTGCTGGGATTACAGGTATGAATGAGCCACTGGGCCCGGCTGGAAGTAGGGTTTTTAAAGAGGCAGTTAAGGTGAAGTGAGATGGTATGGGTGATCCCTAATCCAGTATGACTGGCTTCCTTCTAAGAAAAGGAGAGTCGATGCAGACACACGGAGGGGCAGACGGGTGGCCATCTAAAAGCCAAGGAGAGAGGCCTCAGCAGAAACCAAGCCAGCCCAACCTTGATCCTGGACTTCTGGCTTCCTGAACTGTGAGAAACTGTTGTTTAAGCCGCCTAGCTTGGACTTTTTGTTAAGGCAGCCTTAGCAAAGCAATACAGGGAGCTGGGTACTTGAAAGCACATTGGCTCTGGTCCTTTCTGCAGTCCTGCAAAGTAAAATTTGAACGTGGGTCCACCTGACTCCTTAGCTTGTGTTTTCTGAACAAACTGTCCTATTAAGTCATATTAAGAAAATTTTTTTTGAGTCGGAGTCTCACTCTGTCACCCAGGCTGGAGTACAGTGGCACACTCACAGCCACTGCAGCCTCGACTCGTTGGGCTCAGGCGATCCTTCCACTTCAGCCTTCCAAGTAGCTGGAACTACAGGCACGTGCCACCACGCCCAGCTAATTATTTATTTATTTATTGTAGAGACGAGGTCTTGCCAAGTTGCCCAGGCTGATCTGGAACCCATGGGCTCAGACAATCCTCTCACCTCGGCCTCCCAAAGGGCTGGGATTATAGTCGGGAGCCACCGCACCCGGCCTGTATTAAAATTCTTAAACATTGCACAGGCTACCATTTAGTATATAACTATAATAACTTACGATTTGAGTTCTAGTTATATAAGAGATTTTTCATATTTGACTAGTCAGCTTTAATATGTAAGACTTTTATGTTTTCATATTCAATAAAAATGCCCAAATATAAGCAAACAGTCATGTAGCTTATACTGTATCCACTTGCTAATTCTCATGTGTACTAGATTTGAGATTCCTTTCTTATCCTTTTTCCCCAGATGATGATAATCAGAGCCACAGACAAGGCTTGGTATGAGCAGATAGATGAATGTCAGATGCTTTGTTTGGTTTATATATTGTCTTACGTGATCCTTAAAACCACAGGAGACACGTCGTCCCTTTTTTATAAGTGTGGAGATTGAGGCTCAGCGAAACCATGAGATTGCTGGAGATGGCAGTGGTGGACTGTTAGCTGCAGGTACGTAGCCCAGGTGGAAGTGGCACCAGAATATTTACTTGTAATCTCTTGCTGAACCCCACTTCCGTTTTCTGCTTCCTTGCTTGTGCGATGATCTCTCTTCGCCTGCCAACCCAAATGCGGAGAATTGTGCAGTCACTTGTTAGACTTCTCACTTGCTTCCCACATTCTCTCTGAAAAGAGCTCAAGTACCGCAGTGGAGTCAAGGTCACTCTTCTCCACATAACAGCCCGAGAGACCGTGTCCTCATTGAGTCCGTAAGTCGGGGGACAACTCTCTGCAGACCCAGGTTTCTTCTAGAAGTGCAACCTTCCAACGTGTATTCCCTCCTGGTGTAAAATAAGCCTCTGAGTACACGGTAGAGTTCTTTCAACTCTTCTGGGGGCTCTGAGAAAAATGAAACATGGAGCCAAGATGTCATTCGCCATCACTGTGCTGACATTTGCCACAATGGTACAAACACAGTGGTGGTCAGGGGACCAGCCTGTAAGAACCATTGGTGTGTGGTGAGCATCGTCCTGATGTATGTATTTGTTTTTTACAAAAATTGAGTCCAGGAAGAATTGTATTAAGAAAACATTTAAGCCAGGCACGGTGGCTCACGGCCGTAATTCCAGCACTTTGGGAGACAGTGGTGAGAGGACTGCCTGAGCGCAGGGGTTTGAGACCAGGCCAGGCAACTTGACAAGACCTCGTCTCTACAAAAAGTAAAAAATTAGCCGGGGGTGGTGGTGTGCACCTGTAGTTCCAGCTACTTGGAAGGCTGAGTTGGAAGGATCACCTAAGCCCAGCAGGTCGTGGCTGTGGTGGCCTTGAGAGTGCAATTGCACTCCAACCTGGGTGACGGTGAGACTCTGACTCAAAAAGAAAAATTTAGTCTTCTCTGTCAAGGTTTTCTTTGCTCCTGCACTTATCCTCTTGGTGCTTTTGAAAGAAAAACATGGGTATGCCCAGCCGTTCAGTCCCGTCTTCTCTTTCTTGGGGAGCCAGCTTACCCACAGAGAATGTGCTTTGCTTCTCTGTGAGGTTGGCCTCACAAGGGCCTGTCTTGGTTTTCAGTATCGCCAGTAACTGAGTGGTCAAGTTTGTTTTATGTTAGGGTTTGTACCTACACCTAAGAGCTGCCCTTCAAGTCCGTTACCTGTAATAAAGGTGAGTTTTTCACTGTTAGGTGAGGACTGCTTTTACCTTTTGCTGGTTCTATACTTAAGTAAAGGATGTTATCGGAGCCCCACAAACCCACAACAGATTTTGTTGCCGGGTTGGTCTGTTGGGATTTGCATGATGATTCAGGGGAAGAGGATTTAAATAGCTTAATAGAAATGGAAAAACCATGGTAATAAACCATAATTGTGCTAGGTCTTGTTATCTTTCTGGTATGGTGTCCAGACTGGCTTTGCCCAGCGAGTCCTTGGAGCTTCTGAGCCTCAGCAGCTCTGATGATAAAGGGTAATAGGTAGCCCGTGTTGTGTTGCTCAGTGTGGGACAGTGGAAACAGCCTTGAATTTCAGCTCCAAAGACTTTGCCTCTAAGCCCAGTTCTACATTTATTTATTTATTTATTTTTGAGTCGGAGCCTCACTCCATTGCCCAGACTGGAGTGCAGTGGCTGCTCCGGCCACCGCAGCCTCGCCCTGCTGGGCCCTGGCGATCCTTCCGCCTCAGCCTTCCGAGGAGCCGGAATTACAGGTGCGCGCTACCATGCCCAGCTGATTTTTGATTTATTGTAGAGATGAGGTCTCGCCAAGTTGCCCAGGCGGGTCTCGAACCCGCGGACTCAGGCAGTCCACTCACCTCGGCCTCCCAAAGTGCTGTGATGACAGGCTCGAGCCACCGCATCCAGCCACTTCTGTGTTCCTAATTAGCAGGTTGTGCTAAAAACAATGTGGTGGGTCTGATCCCCAAGTAGCAAACATCCTGTTTCAGGTCTGACCTGGGTAGACTGAGTCACAGCATCGTGCTCTGCTCAGTTTTTGCTTGCTTGTTTTGTCTTAAGACCAGGTAAACACTTGAACAGATATTTGTTGTAAAAGAGTCTAACAGGATAAGTATATAAAGTGAAAGGTGTAAGTCCCCCTTAATTTCTCCCCACTGCTACCTTCAGTCCCCTCCCCAGGTGTAGTTGCCATTAAATTTGATAAGTGTTCAGTGTGTGGATGTGTATACACATGCATCCACACATACACACACACACATGTGGTTATAGGACTGTTCTGAAGGTTACTTTTTTACTCAATAGTAGGCCTTGAAGGTCTTTATTTTTCCATGTCATTAATGATTTTTCTGTAAAAATAGAAATCATCATTTCAGTCTCAAAGCTGTAGGGAAGCTAAAAGTTTTTCTCTGGCCTATTTGATCTGTAAAATCTCTTTCCAGTATTTCTGACAAGCACACATACAACCTCTCAAACAGAATTCGCTAACTTGCAGAGAAGCTTATCCATTTTGAGACTCTTGATTACTAGAGAAATTCATCATATAGTACAATTTGGGGTAATTGGGGAATATTTTACGGAAGCAGAGGTGAAAACCATGGAGTCAGGTCTAGGGATCAGTGATAGGTTTGGCACATGTGAAGGCATGGAGACACAAAAGAACAAGCATGTCAGAGAATGGGGGATATCCTGAGTTAAAAGCTTATTACTTCTGTTTTACTGAGACTCAGGGAGTTTTATTTTAATGCAAAATAGAAAAAAAGTAACGTAAGAGAAGTTCAGACCAAGTGCTATGGGGATTTTTAAAAACAATAATTTTAGATTGGGTACGGTGGCTCACTCCTATAATCCCACCTTGGGAGGCCGAGGTGAGAGGATTGCCTGAGTCCACGAATTCGAAACCAGCCTGGGCAACTTGATGAGACCTCATCTCTACAATAAATCAAAAAATTAGCCAGGTGTGGTGGCACGTGCCTGTAGTTCCAGCTACTTGGAAGCCTGAGGTGGAGGGGTTGCCAGAACCCAGCAGGTCGAGGCTAGTGGCCGTGAGCATGCCCCTGCCCTCCAGCCTGGATGACAGAGTGAGACTACGACTCAAAAAAAAAAAAAAAAGAGTTTAGATGAAGTAGTATCTCAGTTGGGTACTGAGGAGTAGGTGGGATTCAAGTATGCCAAGTTGGAGAATGGAGTTATCGGGAAGTATTTTCTGGGCAGAGAGAAAAACATACGAAAGACCAAAATGCCTGAACTATTTTTGGAAAAAGTAGTTGTAGGGTCAATGAAGGTGAATAATGGAAAACAAGATTGGGAAGACAGAATGGGAACCAGGCTTAAGAGGACTTCAAATTACGCACTTCGCGTCTGGACTTTATTCCATAGCTATCGAAGGGCTGTTTGCTTTTAAGAAGAATTACGTAATCATAGCTGTTATTTACAAAGAGCAATGTAGGGGCAGAACTGAATTTCTTTTTTTTTTGAGTCAGAGTCTCACTCTGTTGCCCAGACTGGAATGCAATGGCTGCTCCTGGCCACCGCAGCCTCGACCTGCTGGGGTCCGGCGATCCTTCCGCCTCAGCCTTCCAAGGAGCTGGAACTACAGGTGTGCGCTACCAGACCCGGCTAATTTTTAAAAAAAATTTATTGTAGCTATAAGATCTCACCATGTTGCCCTGGCTGGTCTTAAACCCACGGGCTCAGGCAATCCTCTCACCTCGGCCTCCCATAATGCTGGGATGACAGACTTGAGCCACCGCATCTGGCAAAACTAACCATATTAAAGTGTATGATTCAGAAGCATTTAGGACATTCACAGTGTTGTGCAGCCCCCACTTTGATCAAGTTTCAAAGCAGGTTTATGACCCCAGAAGAAACCCCTACCCTTTATGCAGCTTCCACCCACTCTTCCCCGTTGCCCCAGCGAACGTTTGCTTTCTGTCTGTGGGTTTACATATTTGGGATGTTTCAGATAATTAGAATCACACAATATGTGGGGTTTTCTTGTGTCTGTGTTTCTTCACTGAGCATAAGGTTTTTTAGGTTCTTCACATTAGAGCATGTCTCAACACTTCATTCCTTTTTCCGGTTGGATAATATTCCACTGCATGTATATAGCATTTTGTTGTCTTCTGCTGATGGACTGGTTGTGTCCACATGTGGGCTACTGTGAATAGTGCTGCTGTGAATGTTCGTTTAGAAGGGGAGACCCAAAGAAAACCTGGAATTTATTTTTAAAAATTGTGTATTGGCCGGGCTTGGTGGCTCAGCCTGTCATCCCAGCACTTTGGGAAGCCGAGGTGAGGGGACTGCCTGAGCCTGGGGGTTTGAGACCAGCCCGGGCAACTTGGTGAGACCTCATCTCTACAATAAATCAAAAAATCAGCCGGGTGTGGTAGCACACATGCCTGTAGTTCTACTTGGAAGGCTGAGGCGGAAGGATCGCTGGAGCCCAGCAGGTTGATGCTGGGGTGGCCATGAGCGTGCCACTCCAGCCTGGGCGACAGAGTGAGACTCTGACTCAAAAAAGTTGTGTATTTATTTTCACTTGTTTAAACTTCAGTCACTCTCAGAGTACTCTCTGTGGCTGCAATACACCTCTCGAGATGCTTTTCCTGCTGCTCAGAACACTTTTTGAATTTGTCAGTTGTATGCCTTTATAGGGCTTTGCTGTTTTCACTTCTTCTACGTTTCCCTTTGAAGACTTTTTTCCCTTTGAGGACTTTTTTTCATCCAGGGAAACAAAAAAGTCACTCGGGGTGTGATTGGGTAAATGGGGAGTGGAGCAAGGGGGCCATGCGGGTTTTGGTCAAAAACTGCTGCATATTCAGCACAGTGTGGGCAGGTGCACTCGTAATCCCCCGTCATGAAATGGACAAACATGCTGAAAGGATTTTTCCAAGATTTCACTGAAGCCATACACAGCCTCTCACAACAACACTAGCTGGTCCACTGATGCTGGGGGTTTCCCAGCACACTTAAGTAACGAGGGAAGCCTGTACGACAAGGGACCTGCCCGTCAAAGCATAATGTTTTATGTTTTTTTGGGGTCCCCCTCATAAAACTATTTGAGTGTCATTTTAATTCTTTTGCATATATACCTAGGGATGGAATTGGAGGGTCATACGGTAATTCTGTTTTATTTATTTATTTTTATTTTATTTTATTTTATTTTGAGTTGGAGTCTCACTCTGTCGCCCAAACTGGAGGGCAGCGGCCGCTCCCGGCCACCGCAGCCTCGACCTGCTGGGCTCCGGCGATCCTTCCCCCTCAGCTTTCCGAGTAGCTGGAACTACAGGCGCGCGCTACCACGCTCGGCTAATTTTTTTCTTTGTAGAGATGAGGTCTCGCTGCCCAGGCTGGTCTCGAACCCGCGGGCTCAGGCAATCCACTCACCTCAGCCTCCCAAGGCGCAGGATTACAGGCTGAGTCACCGAGCCCAGCTGGTAATTCTATTTTAAATTTATTGAGAATCTGCCAGGTTGTTTTCCACATAGCTGATGTAACATTCACTTTATTCCTGCCAGCAGTGCACAAGGGTTCCCACTTCTCCACATCCCTACTGACACTTGTTATTTTTTTTTTTCTTTTTTAAATTATAAACATCCTCATGGGTGTGGAGTAGTGGTATTGTGGTTTTGATTTGCATTTTCCTAATGGCTAATGATATTGAACATCTTTTCATGTGTTTCTTGGCATTTGTATACCTTCTTTGGTGAAACATCTATTCTGTCCTTTGTCCATTTTTAAATTGGGTTATTTGTCTTTTTGTTGTTGAATTGCAGAGTTCTTTATATTTATTTTGGATGCTAGACTCTTATATATGGTTTGCAGGTATTTTCTCGCATTCTGTAGATTGTTTCTTCTTCATGCTTTTGAGGATAACTTTTGTTGTAAAAATTTGGTTTTTAATTTTGATGAAGTTCAGTTTATCTAGTTTTTCTTTGGTTGCTCATGCTTTTAGTGCCATATCTAAGAATCCATTATTAAATCCAAGGTCATGATGATTTACCTCTATGTTTTCTTCTAGGAGTTTTATAGTTTGACTTTCATATTTAGATGTTGGCCTATTTTGAGTTAATTTTGTGTATGGTGTGAGGTAGGGCTCCAACTCCAATCGTTTGCATGTAAATATCTAGTTGTGCCAGCACCATATGGTGAAGAGGCTATTCTTTTCCCATTAAACAGTCTTGGTACCCCTGTAAGAAGTCAGTTGGCCATAGATTATGAGTTTATTTGTGGGTGATCAATTCAGTTGGTCTATATGTCTATCCTATGCCAACACTACCCTGTTTTAATTACTATAGTATTGAAGTAAGTTTTTAAATCGAAAAGTGTGAGTCTTCCAACTTTGTTTTTATTTTCAAGATGATTTTGCTGTTTGGGATTCTTTGCAATGATATATGAATTTGAGGATAAAGCCGGTGACATTTTGATAGGGATTACCTTGAATCTTTAGGTTTCATGTCAGGGTAATGCTAGCCTCATAGGATTAGTCAGGAAGGGTTCCTTCTCAGGTTTTTTTTTCCCCTTCCCTTTTTGTATGCCCTTGGGTACAAAACACATAAGATTTCCAGAAATTCCTTTCCTGATCTCACAGCAAAGAAGCAGGATATGTTATGAGAGCCCTTTTGCTAGATGCCTTCCTTAACTTTTTGAAGCAGCAGCAACAGAAAACAAGGAAGAGGGAGAGTGGGGTGGGAGGGAGGAGGGAGGGAGGAGAGAGGGAGGAGAGAGGGAGGGAACAGGGGAACGAGGGAGGAAGCTTGGAAGCATCTTAAAAGTGATCCATAAGAGGTGGTACTTGAACTGGTTCTTAAGAAATCGTAGCTGGGCTCCGCGGCTCAGCCTGTAATCCCGCGCCTTTGGGAGGCTGAGGTGAGTGGATGGCTTGAGCCGGCGGGTTCGAGACCCGCCTGGGCAACTTGGTGAGACCTCATCTCTACAATCAATCAAAAAATCAGCGGGGCGTGGTAGCACGCGCCTGTAGTTCCAGCTACTCGGAAGGCTGAGGGTGGAAGGCTCGCCGGAGCCCAGCAGGTCGAGCCGGCAGTGGCCGGGAGCAGCCACTGTACTCCAGTCTGGGTGACAGAGAGACTCCAACTCAAAAAAACAAACAAATAAATCGTTAAAAAGCAATTATGATAAAAGTTTATTAATAGAAATGGGCAAGGCCTTTGGTAGTTGGGAAGTATTAAATCCAGGTATTCGGGGGCAGTAAGGCCATCTTTTCCTGAGACGAGAAGGCCAAGGGCCAGGATGGATGGGTGAGCACGTGGGCATGGAAGGCACCGTGGTTGTGTTGCTGCAGGAAAAGGGCGAGAAGCGGAGTTGCTTCTCGTCACGAGCGACGTCTTCCAGGTGTAATTTCTGGTCTCCAACTCATTTTTCACTTACGATTTTTGTGAGGTTGTCAGCTGCTTATAACCAAAGATGTCTGTTAAATTGTGTTCTAGGCTGGGCTCGGTGGCTCAGCCTGTCATCCCAACACTTTGGGAGGCCAAGGCGAGTGGCTTGTCTGAGCCCGCAGGTTCGAGACCCGCCTGGACAACTTGGTGAGACCTCATCTCTACAATACACCTTAAAAAATTAGCTGGGTGTGGTAGTGCACGCCTGTAGTTCCAGCTACTTGGAAGGCCGAGGCGGAAGGATTGCTGGAGCCCAGCAGGTCAACACTGAGGTGGCCAGGAGCATGCCACTGTGCTCCAGCCTGGGTGATGAGGGAGACTCCAACTCAAAAATAAATACATACATACATACATACATAAAGTAAATTGTGTTCTATCCTTTACTACATAGCCATTATTATAAATCTGTATAAACCAGGTGCAGTGGTTCACAACTGTAATCCCAGCACTTTGGGAACCTGAGGCAAGAGGATTACCTGAGCCCAGGGGTTCGAGACCAGCCTGGGCAACTTGGTGAGACCTTGTCTCGACGATAAATCAAAAAATTAGCTGGGCATGTGGCTATGGTTTCAGCTACTTGGAAGGCTAAGGTGGAAGGATCGTCTGAGCCCAGCAGGTTGAGGCTGTGGTGGCTGTGAGCATGCCACTGTACTCCAGCCTGGGCGACAGAGTGACTTTGACAAAAAAAAAAAAATCTAGCCGTGCTTGGTGGCTCAATAATCCCGCACCTTTGGAAGGCTGAGGTGAGTGGATTGCCTGAGCCCACAGGTTCAAGACCCACCTGGGCAACTTGGCGAGACCTCATACCCACAATAAATCAAAATGAGCTGGGCATGGTAGCATGCGCCTGTAGTTCCAGCTACTTGGAAGGCTGAGGCGGGAGGATCGCCGGAGCCCAGCAGGTCGAGGCCGCGGTGACTGGGAGCGGCCCCTGCACTCCAGTCTGGGCGACAGAGTGAGACTCCAACTCAAAAAAGAAAAGAGGTACCCAATATTGTTTACTAAGGAAAATTCGTTCATTTATTCATTCATTCATTCACATTTAGTAAGTACTTGCTCAGGTTGGGCAACTAGGGGAACAAGGGTGAATAAGCTATTTTTAAAAGATAAGTGCTGCCAGGCTCGGTGGCTCAGCCTGTAATTCCGCGCCTTGGGAGGCTGAGGTGAGTGAATTGCCTGAGCCGTGGGTTCGAGACCAGCCTGGGCAGCGAGACCTCATCTCTACAATAAATCAAAAAATC
>NW_007050370.1:23620-23986 GCF_000164805.1 Carlito syrichta
TTGAGTCGGAGTCTCACCCAGTTGCCCAGACGGGAGTGCAACGGCCGTTCCCGGTCATTGCGGCCTCGACCTGCCGGGCTCTGGCGATCCGTCCGCCTCGGTCTTCCAAGGAGCTGGAACTACAGGTGCGCGCCACCACGCCCGGCTGGTTTTTCGATTTGTCGTAGAGATGCGGCCTCGCCAAGTTGCCCGGGCAGGTCTCGAAGCCGCGGGCTCAGGCCACCCACTCCCCTCAGCCTCCCAAGGCGCGGGATGACAGGCCGAGCCACCGAGCCCGGCTTGGAGAAACGCCTTTACACACACAAAAGTAACCAGGACTTACGTCTAGCTAGGACGTGCGCAGAACTAAATCCGCAGAAGAGGCGG
>NW_007050371.1:0-2059 GCF_000164805.1 Carlito syrichta
GGCCACTGCACTCCAGTCTGGACGACAGAGTGAGACTCCAACTCAAAAAAAAAATAAAAATAAAAATAAAAAAAAAAATAAAAGATTGTTTGGAAAGTCAGGATCTCACTATGTTGCCCAGGCCAGTCTACTGCTGGCCTCAAGTGATCCCCTAACTCAGCCTTCCAAAGCGCTGGAATTACAGGTGTGAGCCACTGAACCCAGCCCTCTCTCCAGCATTTCATTCAACGGTTCTCTCACTGCCCAAAGAAACGTCCAGCCTCTTTAGCATGTAAGAGACCTCACAGTCAATCCCTGGGTCAACTTTATAGTCCCAAGTTAGTTTCTGTTTATCTTGCATTCTGGCATACCAATCTATATACTCTTTTCTAAAATTGCCTGAACAGCCATCTTTGTTCATGTAAGGAAATCTCTACTTTGAGCTCTCCACCATTAGTTGACAAAACCCATGTGCTCAGTAAGTAATGTGGGAAGATGTAGATGAGAGAGAGAGGTGGAAGGGGCTTGTCACCCTCTCATCTTCTTCATCAGCTCCCCAGAGCTGTCCAAAATAACTCCACAAAGCAAAAGAGTATGCTTGATAAGCACAAGTTCATTTCCCTAGACCCCACTTTACTCCTTTACAGAAAATTCTAGAAGCTCTCATGTCCTACCTTTTCTGTGAAGCCTTTGGACTTACCTCTTTACAGAATCACACCAAGTGAGAATTGTTCATTCCCTCATCTATGCCTTTAAAGCACCTGTCCCTACAATCATTATAGCACCTATCTTAGAATGGAGTGGTGCCTTGTTCTGGTGAGCATGGTTGGTAGATTTTTCTTAATAAACTATTAATTCCTTAGGCAGTGTGCAGTGGCTCTTGCTTATAGTTTCAGCACTTTGGAAGCCCAAGACAGGAGGATTGCTTGAGCCCAGGAGTTCGAGACCAGTCTGGCCAACATAGTGAGACATATAAAACATTTAAAAATTAGCTGGCATGGTGGCACAAAGTCTCAGCTACTCAGGAGGCTGAGATGTGAGGATTTCCTGAGCTCAGGAGGTCAAGGCTGCAGTGAGCTGTGATCATGCCACTAACTTCAGTCTAGGCGACAGAGTGAGACTCCCAACTCAAAAGAAAAAAATTATGAATTGCTTAAGGGCAAGGGACATTTAGTATTCATCTGCGTGTTTCCAGGGCCTTCAAGAGTACTCAGTGGATGCAGGACCATAATGAATATTTGTTGAATAAATTAATACATTAATAGTCATCAAGGTACCACAAAATCTCATAATTGCAAAAGATTGATACCCAAGCTAAATATAACATGAAGAAGAGAGATTGTAATACTATCAAAGTAGAAATTAAATAATTTATCTTGTTGATCTGTTTGTAAGTATCCCTTTTCAAGTTACTATTATTAGCACCATTTTTAAAATGTTTCATTGACTTCTGTGATTGCCAAAACTATATGTTCAGCTTTGACCTCAACCTGATCTCTTATATTTTTATTTGCAAAATACTGTAACTCACCTTCATTTAAATATACACCACTTAGCTAAAATTCTAAACTTCTACTTAAAAAAAAACAACTATCTGCTCTACCAAGGACCACTTGACACTCTCTTTGTATCTTTTTGCTAAAATTTCATCACACTGACCTGTAAAATATTCAGTCAAGATGGTACTGCAAATTCACATTTTGCCCTCTGCCCTGCTCTGTATACAGAACAGTTAAAGATAACATCCAGCAAACAAATATTAAAAATACAGTGAGCATCTCTATAGAACAGAAATCCAGCAGAAACACAGACTAGGTGAGCTGGCCTGAAGTCATGGACCAAATGTTTCTTAGGACCAGAAGCAGATAGAGGTGGGGTAATTCATTAGGCCCAGAATCTTCTATGGTGTCTATAGAACTGTTCTCCAAACTTGTCACTCCCTTTGCAGATTAACTGTCCCTGAAAACAGGAGTCATTTTATATCAACACGTTTGTTGGTCATAGTGAATACAAGTATCAATCCCTCACACTGTACATTTTGAGTGACGTTTTTGTTCCTGACATCTTTAGTTTGAAATAG
>NW_007050372.1:0-719 GCF_000164805.1 Carlito syrichta
AGGCTGGTGTGCAGTGACATGATCCCAGCTCACTGCAGCCTTGACCTCATGGACTCAAGTGATCCTCCCATCTCAGTCTCCCAAGTAGCTGGGACTAGTAGCCATATATATTTTTTGTAGAGATGAAGTCTTACTATGTTGTTCAGGCTTGTTTTTGAACTCCTGGCTCAAGTGATCCTCCCCCGCTCAGGTTCCCAAAGTGCTGGGATTATTATCTCTTCTCTTTAGACTGAATAGCTAAAGCTAAGTGCCAGATTCATCCAACAGTATTCAACTTCCTTTTATTGAACATGACATTTTAAAGCCACTGTGCTGTATGATGGAGGAAATAAAGAGAGATGAAATATTATCCTTATCGTGTGCTTGTAGTAAGAAGTCCAAGGATGTTATGTGACAGCAGCATTATTATCAAAATACAAATTTTAATAAAAAAGGGATTCCCAAGTATACTGCTCATGACTGCTCATTTATATTGCAGGTGGTTTTTATTCTGTACAAGACATGTCTTTCATTTAATTCATTTACTATTCAGAAGTTTAAGTCAAATTTTGATATTCCATGGTTGAAGTATGTTTATCTTCTTTTAGAAGGGTGCTGGAATGACCATGAGATCTAAACACTAGAGTTGAAAGTAAATTGCTTCTATGGACTATATGATTTTGTTGTTGTTGTTGTTGTTAGGTGATGATAGAGTCAATGTAGAAGAAGATGGGAAAACA
>NW_007050373.1:0-2220 GCF_000164805.1 Carlito syrichta
ACAATTCAGGGTTAGGCATACAAACATTGATTATGCAGGTACCCTTGTTGATGAGGTATGTAGTTTTCATTTGACTGCGTATTATGACGGGAGACTGCTAAAAGTTCATGGGTGGGGATGATTGAGGTCTTGAAAGGTCTTATATTTCCTGAAAGCAGAACATCTAAACCACAGCAGAGGGTTCAGAATTGATTCTGTTTAGCAGTTTTTATTGCAACAAACATTAAATTTGCTAATACAATAACATTCTGAAATAGAAATTTTTATTCCCAGTTTCTATTTGGAGAGCGTCTCATGGGGTTAAGTTCCTGAGTTCCCCAGGAATGTACCTAGAGACATTCATGTAAATGAATAAGCCTGGAAAGCACTGACATTAGCAAACAGCTATTTTAGAGTCATAGAGGAACAGCACCTTGGTACACATGCAGTTATAAAATTAGTCCGTTCTTCCTCCGAGTCTCCATGTTAGGGTTTAGCATGATCCCAAATCTCAAATTCTACTTGCTGTAGCAAAGTGTACTGAATAAAAAGACAGTAGGTTCCTGACTGTAAAGGTGATTTTTAAAAAGTTCCAATAACTGCCTGCTGAAGGTCGACAGCACGTTAGTAGATGTATTTGTTATCCAGCCTGGGTGAGAATAGCCAGGGGATAAAGTTTATTTTAATGTCATGGTGTATGTTTTTCCATGAACCAGGTAGTGGAGCTGTTACTGGAGACTCCACCTTCCCCTGAGATCCAAGAGCTGAGACGGACCCTCCAGGCCCCGCACTTCAAGGCAGGTGCTTGCTGAAACAGAAGAGATATGCCCAGCCAGCACATTAAGGGATCTGGGAAGAAGAAATAACTGTGGTGGGAAATGTGCTCTCGGAATAGACATCCTGTTACTGTACATGGGTGGCCAATGGGCTGTCTCAAACATGTGGAACATGATGTGACAGGCTCAGTGTTGTCAATCATGCATGAGGCAGCATCTAGAACATTCCATGGTCTCTTGTTTATCCCACAAAGCCATGGTCCAAGAAGCACACATACCTCCTTTTCAACTTGGGAATTTTTTACATTTTGGATATGTACAAAGGTGTTTGGAATTTATAGCATAATGATGGTTACTCCTGAGAAGGGGTGTATGAGGAACATCTGATTACAGAACGGAAACCTACGTCTTAGTACTTACAGATTTGGAGATTAATCTATCAACAGATTAGAACTTCAAAAAAATCTCTGCACTGGAATTTATGAGCCAAAAATTATAGTTCACAAGGCAACCATCCATTATCAAATATCGTCAACAGCACACACTACTTGGAGAATTGTCTCTGAGTTGCAACTAAATCCTGTCTGCCAATCTCAGGCAGGGCTGTAGAATGACAATTTCTCCACCCCATGAAATGAAAATTTAATATGGTGGGCTTTTTGAAGAAACTCTGATCCTGTCCTAGACTAGGGAGCTACTTTTCATTCTATTCCACACAGGCACTTGGGTATTACTGATGAATTAAGCTGCAAGATGTTTTATGACTGTCTTTTATTTTGTCTTAATTAGGAAAAATATTCCAAAGTTGTTTTGTAGTTCAAACTTGATAGGAACCCCATAGATTACATGGGCTTCCAGAAAATAAGAACAATATATCTTAGCAGAAATGAACGAGTATATTATTCATTGCATATAGATCTGTTCCTTGTCCCCTTATCTTACCAGGGACAATAAGTGCACCTGCCTCATAGAATTATTGTGAAGATTGAATTTATTCAGAACCATGCTTGGTGTGTACATGTTCAGTGTCTGTTGTTGCTGTGTGTCTTCCATAGTACTGAGTCGCCATCTTCTAGATGGCTGTATACTACGTATTACATGTTCTCACCTTTTCCTTCCCTGTCTAGGCATTGCTTAGTGCCCATGACACGGTAGCTCAGAAGGACTTTGAGCCCCTTCTCCCCCCACTGCCAGACAACATCCCTGAGAGTGAGGAAGCAATGCGGATTGTTTGTTTGGTGAAAAATCAGCAGCCCCTGGTAAGGAAGTCATTTTACCTTTTCATTTCGAATTATACCAGGGTTCATGGTGAGCTAAGTTCTGTCTAGTAGTTACCAGGGCAGTCATCTTATCTGTGTTCAAACATACAAGGTGGGACTCCAAAAAACCTTGACATTTATTTATTAAAAATTGTGTATTTATTCTTACATGTTTAAACTTCAGTCACCATCAAAGTACTCTCCAT
>NW_007050374.1:0-2052 GCF_000164805.1 Carlito syrichta
TGGGCCCAGTCTTTGTTCCTTTTTTTAAAGGGATGATCCTGATATTGTATCTCTGAGGTCTCTAGGGGTCTTATCTCATTCTTTGATTTTCCAAGATTAACAACATCACCAATATATTCAGTAGTTTTTGAAAAACATTTTATTATAAAAAATTTCAGGCATAAAAATAGAATCATATAGCCAGGTGCTGTGGTGCAAGTCTGTAGTCTCAGATACTAAGGTGGCTGAGGGGGGATTGCTTGAGGCCAGGGGTTCCAGGCTGTAGTGGCTATGATCACACCCATGAATAGCCACTGCATTCCAGCTCGGGCAACATAGCAAGATCCTGTCTCTAAATTTAAAAAGAAAAGAATCATATAGTGAACTCCCATGTATTCATCACTAGCTTCAACAGGTATCAATGCAAAGCCAGTTTATCTCTATCCTGGCTCAATCCTCTCATCTCTTGAATTATTTTGAAGCAATTGCCAATCTCATATTTCAGTGTGTATCTTTAAAAGATTAAAAGTCTTTTATGATAAGTTACCTAAAATGTACATATTATTCGTGAAGCTAATAATTGACAAAACTTACCTTCATTAGCTTTTTGTCTTGACGTGGCTTTTTTGGAAGGACTGGAGATCGTTCACAAAATTTTTCCATTTCCTCTTTGGTTATTGTTTTATTCTGTTTTCTAATCTATTTTTGAGCCTATTTTGTTCTTTTAAATTTTACTAAAAACATATCAATTTCATTAAATTTCCTAATTTCTTTTCATGAAATTGCTTCTAGTAAAAGAAAAAAATTAAAATATAGCAAGTTAATGTCAGAGAAACAAACTGATGACTCAGGACAGAGGAGGAGACTTGGAGGAGCACAAGCCATGTGCAGATGAGAGGGGTAGATCCAGAGAACAAGCAGAGGGGCTGCCTGACATAGAAGCAGACAGTCCCTGTATCTGAGGGAAGACAGAGCTCATGGATTCAGAATCGTGTACGTGAGCTGACTCAATGATTCTGAGAGTGGGGAAGTGATAAGAATATCAGAGGTTGAAGGAGAGAGGAGTTATAAAGTAATCAGCTTAATGCAGGAGACGGTGAATTGTCTAAGAAATGTAGGATTTCCCAGAGGCCTGAAAAGCCACCTGAGAGCTGTGGGTTATAAACCTCAAGTAGGACTGGTTAGCATGATGGTGTGTTTTTTCTCCAGCCACAATCTTCCACTCCCATGTTAGCACAGAAAGGAGGAAGAGAATTGAGTTGAACCAAAATTAAGATTAACCAGATGAGTTGAATGAAGAAAGAGAAGGGCAGAGTAGTTTATACAGAGAAGAGTAATTTTAGTGATCAGGGAAGTAAAAACCAGAAGGGAGTGATGGACCATGAAAAGAATCATTTGAGGTGGTATGAAAAAAACAGCCATGGCTTGAGAGGTTTGTGGGAGAAGCAGTGTCTTCAGCGAGTAGCCAGTGGACTTGGCTGATGACAGGTTGAGTCCAGAGGACATGGGGAAAGGTTTGGGAAGGGAAACAGTGGAAGGGCACATGGGAGGTTGCTGTACAGAGTGTTTCAAGATAAGACATAAGAGAGGAAGAATGACCTGGAGGCTTTCACTTCTTGTGGCCATTAGTCCCTGCCTCTGAATCTTGTTGCTCTTTACTTTAGGTCTTTTCTCTGTCCGAGAAAGTGGGTTTACTATTCTAAAGTTCCTTCACTAGAAGGATTTTGTTTCCTTTAGTCTTCACTGACCCTCTCTCTTTGTCTTTCATTCATGCGATGCTAAAGCAGTCCATGTCTGGTTCGTTCTAAGAAAATTTGCAAGGCGAATTTTAAGCCAGGCTTAAATTTTTCTTTCTTAGTCAATTGGTCAAAGGGAACTTCCCAAGAGACCAAAGCTGTGGGTTAGGAAGAGGTGGACATGCATCAAGAGTAGGCATTCTGAAAGTGTAAACAACCTGCTCAGGTGACTTACCAATATCTTCAGTCCTGCAATTAATGATGTGGTAACATTGGGCACACCCATGTTTATGGTTTTGTGGATTTTTTTTTTTTTTTTGAGTTGGAGTCTCACTCC
>NW_007050375.1:0-35663 GCF_000164805.1 Carlito syrichta
GATTCCCGGCCACCGCAGCCTCGACCTGCTGGGCTCCGGCGATCCTTCCGCCTCAGCCTTCCAAGTAGCTGAAACTACAGGCGCGCGCTACCACGCCTGGCTAATTTTTTGATTTATTGTAGAGATGAGGTCTCGCCTGCCCAGGCGGGTCTCGAACCCGTGGACTCAGGCAATCCACTCACCTCAGCCTCCCAAAGATGCGGGATTACAGGCTGAGCCACTGAGCCTTGCTAGAAGTTGAGTTTTATTACTATTAGGTGACATTGGTGCCCCTGGGATCTAACTGTCATGGTTCACCCCTAGTAAGATCTAATAAGATCAGTGTCCTGAAGAAAGAGAGGCAAACCCACAGCTTATCACCACAGACTACAGTTTACATGCTCCAGTATATACCAGTTTTGTGTTCCCAAACAATGTGTGTCCCCTCTAAGAACAGTTATCTGCACTTCAAAATCATTTTCTGATGTGCTTACAAGTCTTCCAAATGAAGAACTTTAATAGGTTTTGAATTAATCTGTTTTAAAAAACAGTAAATGCAAAAAGGTATTTATTCCATTTAGTGTGCATGTTTTTGAGAGGTACTCTTTTCAGCTATGAAGGTCATTAAAACTAAGTGTCAAAATAAACTGAACTTTCAACTAGAACTTCAAAAAATGTTAAACCATGATTTTTAAAATGCTTCTCCCTTTGCTTTTACTAAAGCACTTTTCTGGAGCAAAAAGTTATTTTGTACTGTTAGCCAATAAAATATTTAAAAACACTCGCTTAATCACTAACCCCTCCATTGCATTTTATTTTATTTTATTTTTTTTGAGTTGGAGTCTCACTCTGTCGCCCAGACTGGAGTGCAGTGGCCGCTCCCGGCCACCGCAGCCTCGACCTGCTGGGCTCTGGCAATCCTTCCGCCTCAGCCTTCCAAGTAGCCGGAATTACAGGTGCGCACTACCACGCCCAGCTGATTTTTTGATTTATTGTAGAGATGAGGTCTCGCTGCCCAGGCGGGTGTCGAACCCGCGGGCTCAGGCAATCCACTCACCTCAGCCTCCCAAAGGCGCGGGATTACAGGCTGAGCCACCGAGCCCAGCTCCTCCATTGCATTTTAAATGTGCATTATGATGTATCAAAATTAGCAGTAAATATTTAAGAAATCCATACATACTTTTTTTAGCCGATACAGACGCTCAGACTTTTGGAGTCTTATGACCCTAAGGCTCTGTTCCAGTAACTATGGCTACCTAACAAACCACTCCGAATTTGGCGGCAAAAACAACCACCATCTCATTATGCTCATGGATTCTATGGATTAGGAATTTGGAAAGGGCACAGAAAAGATGGCTTGTCTCTGTTCCCAGATGCCTGGGCCTCATCTGGGAAAACTTACAAGCTGAGGTTGGAAGCATCGGACTCCCGTCTGGACTGTGTCTGGTGGCTGATGCAGATCTTGGCCAGGACCTCAGCAAGGGCTTCTGGCAGGAACACTTACACACAGCCATTTCCTGCAGTTGCTCAGGCTTTCTCGTAGCATGGTACTGGGTTCCAAGAGTGAACATCTCAAGAAACAGGAAGTGGAAATTGCTAACTTCCCTAAAATCTGGGCCCACAAACTAGTATGGCATAATTTCTATCATATTCTATTAGTCACGCAATTACAGAGCCCATATTTGAAGGTGAAGGACCTAGTCCCAATCTTTACATAAAGAATGTCAAAAGTGCCGGGCATGGTGCTCACTCATGGCTGTAATCCCAGCATTTTGGGAGGCTGAGGCGAGGTTGCCTGAGCCTAGGGGTTCAAGACCAGCCTGGGCAATTTGGTGAGAACCCGTCTCTACATTAAATAAAAAAATGAGTCAGGCATGGTGGCCTGCACCTGTAGTTCCAGTAACTTGGAAAGCTGAGATGGAAGAATTGCCAGAGCCCAGCAAGTCAAGGCTGCGGTATCCGTGAGCATGCAAATGCACCCCAGCCTGGGCTGAGACTCCAACGCAAAAAAGAAACAAGAAAAAAAAAGAAAGAGTGTCAAAAAAATTGAGAAACTTGGTATAAAACGTCCACAGATTCTAAGGTTGCAGCTCAGTCTACCACAATAAAGCTGCCTGGTTGTACACAGATGTCCACATTTACACAAGGCCAATTTTCTCTTTTACCCTTGTGAAGTGCCCTTGGTTTGGATGGCATTTAAATAACTCAAAAATCTTCCTCCTGGATTCTTAGTGAGCTCTATATCTTCACCTCAGTTTTCCCACTCTGTTCCCAGATCCCACTGAAACAGACTCCTCCCCCCTGGAGCTGTTCCACCAGAATGAGTTGGCCACACTCTCTGCCCCAGGACAGTCTCTGCAAAAGACTCAACCCAACTTCTTCTAGCTCTTACCTGGGAGGGGCAGTGAGGGAGGGAGAGTGGGGGGGGAGGAAGGAGGGAGAGGAGGTTTTGGCTGAGTGGCTGATCATAGGAAGTCAAAGTTCTTTCTGTACAGACTGCTAGCTGGATGGTTGTATTCAGTCTGGGTGACTACTACACTGAGAACCTAAATCAGGTGCCCAGGACGGAGAAGAATAGGAAAAACGTATCTAAAAGGAGAGGCTGAAGGGTTTCTTAAGCCACAGAAGAAAGCAGTGAAAGTAGAAAGTGACAATAGCTCTCCTCAAATATTTGATCGCTTATCAGAGGGACAAGAGAGAACAAGGCAGAACAAGAACCAACAAGTCCGAGTTTCAAGGAGGCAGACTCTTAAGGCTGTTTTGTGGCAGTGTAGTGAGAGAAAGACACAGACCAGAGACATCGTTTTGGAGAACACCTTTACAGAACTTGGTTGAGAACTAGCTGGGGAAAGCACGGGTGAAGGTGGTGTTGTCCAAGCATTTGGATAAGGCTGGACGTTTGGAGTAACTTCTCAGTTTCCTTCTAACTCTCTCAGATACTGTGATTCTATCAAATTCCAAATTATGATGGGTGTCTTTGGGATGAGGGAATGAAACTACCCGTGGAAAGGACGCTTGGGCGAAGGCTGTTGGGATATATGACCTGGCCCAAGTGAGTGAGACAGTTTCACGAGGTCTTATTCCACCCTCTAGCCTGTCAGTACACTATCTTCCTTCACTTCTGCAGAAGTGGTGGTAAGAGCTAGATAAACTTCTCAAAGGCAGCCAACCTCTCCCTTACTCCTCAGCCCTAACCTATCTCTCAATTAACTAAGCAATACTTCCTTGAGAGCCTGTAGACAAGTACCTGTGGGTGTGGGACACCTGTAAACTGGGCCATGATGCTAGGCAGACAAAAAACCTGACCTCCATCAGTTTAATGATCTCAAGTCACACCCTGGGAACTGGCTGATTCAAACATGTTTATTGAGCAAATCGCTAGGGCACAAAAGAGGCTGAGAAAAAAGATGCTCCAAAAATACAGGAAACTATGGGCTCTTTCCATTAAACATAGGGAGGCTATGCCCCTCTCCAAAGCTGAGGTGACACCCTCACCCTATACACAGTAGGAAAAAGCAAAGAAACAGAATCATAGTGCATTAGGGAAGATAGAGTATCATAACTTATCTACTCCAACACTGCCAGAGAAAAAGGTTAGGTTAGAAAGGCAATGCCCACCTCCCTCTCCTTTCCCTCTGAGGCCAGGGCTGGGGCCTGGAATAAATGCTTGACTGATGTTTCTCCTTTTCTCTTTGCCTTTTCCAAGATGGGGAGGGGCCCAGGGTCATGTCAAAAATCCTGCAATGAGAAAGATAAAAGGAATACACAGGACACAGCAACAGACCAAAGAGCAAACATATAACTGCAGGGTTGCCTATTCCCCTGGGCTACTCTCAAAGCTCCAGAGACAGCTGAGAGGACCACCCATAGGCTGTGATCTTTCCATCAATGTGATGGGTACATGGGTTGCCTAACATTTCCCAAGGACACACAACTCCGCTCTGGAGACACTCACCTCAATGTCCAGTTCTGTAGAATCTAAGAGGTCTAGCCCGTGCTCACTGGGGAAAGAGTGGCTATTTGGTTGCTAGAGAGAGAATGGGGTCAAAGGTTAAAAAGGCCTTTCTCCACTACTATCACTTTGTAAATAAAAAACAACAGTTCCTTTTCCAGTCTCACACGATCAAGCGAGAGGGGTTGCAGTAGAGCCCTACAGTGCAGCTGGGAAGAAAATTAGCAAAGGCAGGGTGGGCTCAAGGATCAGGCCCAGGTTGCAGGGAGTCATCAGAGAAGGGCTTCCTCTCTTGGCCTGCTGACTGAGCCTTCCTTAAATACATTCCATTTTGGAACCAGAGAATGAGATTTTCCCAAGACGTCAGAAAAGAGTATTTTAATAGAGGCCTCACCCTCTACCAATTTGAAGGTGTCATTGTTTGGTTTCTCTTTTTGAATTCAAGACCTTCACTCCCCTGTCTATTCTTTTTCCTTCCCCCAAAGAGCAGAGAAGGGAGTGGAAAAAGAATAGAAGACACACCTGCATGAATCGAATGTCTGTTTCCTCTCTAACCACCATGTTCAAGTCCTTCCTCCCAACACGATAGTATTGGGAGGAAGGAGGATGTTCATGAGGGTGAAGCCTTCCTGAAAAGAATCAGTGCCCTAGGCCGGGAGCAGTGGTTCATGCCTATAATCCCCAGCATTTTGGGAGGCTGAGGTGAGAGGAGGTGAGAGGATTGTCTGAGTCCACGGGTTCGAGACAAGTCTGGGTAACTTGGCGAGACCTGATCTCTACAATAAATAAAAAATTAGTGCCAGGCTTGGTGGCTCAGCCAGTAATCCTGTGCTTTGGGAGGCCGAGGTGAGTGGATTGCCTGAGCCCGTGGGTTCGAAACCCGCCTGGGCAACTTGGCGAGATCTCATCTCTGCAATAAAAAAAAAAATTAGCCGGGCGTGGTAGCGCGTGCCTGTAGTTCAGGCTACTTGGAAGGCCGTGGCGGAAGGATCGCCGGAGCCCAGCAGGTCGAGGCTGCGGTGGCTGGGAGCAGCCATTGCACTCCAGTCTGGGTGAGAGTGAGACTCCAACTCGGAAAAAAAAAAAAATTAGCTGGGTGTGGTAGTGTGCTCCTGTAGTTCTGACTACTTAGAACGCTGAGGTGGAAGGATTGCCTGAGCCCAGCAGGTCAAGGCTACGGTGGTCATAAGCGTGCCACTGCACTCCAGCCTGGGCAACAAGAGTGAGACTCCAACTAAAAAAAAAAAAATTAAAAATTAAAAAATTAAAAAGGATCAATGCCCTTACAAGAAGAGGCCAGAGAGCTGTCTCACTCTCTTTTTTCCAGATGAGAATATAACAAGAAGCCAGTCAGCAGTCTTGGAGAAAGACCCTCACCAGAACACAACCATGCTTACCCTGATCTCAGATTTCTAGCCCTCAGAACTATAAGAAATGTATTTCTATTGCTTATAAGGCATGGAATTCTGTTACAACAGCCAGAACTAAGACAGTTTTATATTCAGTTTATAAGGTGCTTTTACTTTTATGTAAAAGCTCCATTTAATGTATTTTTTTATTTTTAAAAAATCTTTATTTTCACTGAAGAGAAGGGGTCTCACTTTGTTGCCCAGGTGGGACTCAAACTCCTGGGCTCAAGAGATCCTCCTGCCTCAGGCCCCCAAGTAGCTGGGACTACAGGCTAAAAGCTCCATTTATTTATTTATTTATTTTTTGAGTTGGAGTCTCACTCTGTCGCCCAGACTGGAGTGCAGTGGCTGCTCCCGGCCACCGCAGCCTCGACCTGCTGGGCTCCGGCGATCCTTCCACCTCAGCCTTCTGAGTAGCTGGAATTACAGGCACGCACTACCATGCCTGGCTGATTTTTTGATTTATTGTAGAGATGAGGTCTCGCCAAGTTGCCCAGGCGGATCTCGAACCCGCGGGCTCAGGCAATCCACTCACCTTAGCCTCCCAAGGCGCGGGATTACAGGCTGACCCACCGAGCCCGGCTAAAAGTTCCATTTAAAGATGAGGAAACAGGGCCGGGCACAGTGGCTCATGCCTGTAACCCCAACACTTTGGGAGGCCCAAGTGGGAGGATTCCTTGGGGCCAGGAGTTTGAGACCAGCCTGGGCAACAAAATGAAACCCAACCCCTACAAAAAATAATTAGCCAGACGTGGTTAATATGCCTGTAGTCCCAGCTACTTGTGAGGCTGAGGAAGAAGGATAGCTTGAGCCCAGAAGTTCGAAGCTGCAATAAGCTATGATGGTGTCACGGCACTCCAGCCTAGATGACAGAGTGAGACCCTGTTTCTAAAAAGATAAAGTTAGATTTAAAAAAAATAAAGATGAGGAAATGGAGGTTGAGAAGGGATAAAGCGCTAACTTGACTTGGAGTTCAAGTCTCGCACCCAGGTTACCTCACTCCAAACCTGCACTCTTCCTGCTACACCAGCAGCATTTCCTCCTGAGGAAGCGGGCAGGCTAGGGTAGGAAAGGGAGTGAGTGGAGGCACAGAGAGGAGAAGCCCTCTATAAGGAGGGAGAGCGAAAGCAGGCGTGCTGCACGCCTGGACTGGATGACCTCCCACCTCTAGCTCTAGAACGCCTTCCAATCTGGGGACGGTTCAGAGACAACAATGCTCATCATATTCCAATCCTTTTTGGAAGTTAAAATCCCCTTCTCTCTTTACTAAAAGTAGAATTAAAGTCAAGTCTGAAGCAACAAACAAGCTTTACTCTATGGTTCTCTGGGCTTTCCGAGACGAGGGCATCGCAGGGTAGAGAGACGAGAGGCACTCCAGTTTCTCATTCACACAACCGCCTCACGTGATGGAGGGAGAGGAGAAGGGTGGGTCCACTCACCTTGTCTGCATCTCGCCATTCTTCATTTGACTCATCCTCAGTTTCTAACTCTTCCTCGTCCTCTTCCATAAGGTTGAGTCTGATGCAGGGGCAAAGAACAGGAGTTTTCAAACTGCTCTTTAGGAACGACTGAGAGTTTCTCAAAGGCACCCAGGGCAGCAGGGTGGGCAATAAGTACAGCACAGTAAGTTTTCACATTATGCTTAAATGTTCTATGGCTAAAACTAGTCAAAAAACACGGGTACAAAAAGCACAGGATAAGGTCAGAATCCCCTCACAATGAGTGACAGTTCTAAAGTGAAGACAGAAGATGAGGAGAAAAGCTCACCGGGTCAGTTGGTTACCCAAACTAGGATCTGAAGGGTTGCGTGGAGTCTGGAAATGCTGTGGACCTGAGAACCTTGGCAGCTGGGTATCTGTGAGGGGCTGCCTGTTGGAAATAAAGCAGATTCAGTAACGGGATAAAAGTACAGGGTAGGTCGCTCGGTGGCTCAGCCTGTCATCCCGCGCTTTGGGAGGCCGAGGTGAGTGAATTGCCTGAGCCCGCGGGTTCGGGACTCGCCTGGGCAACTTGGCGAGACCTCATCTCCACAATAAATCAAAAAATCAGTCGTGTGTGGTAGTGCGCGCCTGTAGTTCCAGCTACTTGGAAGGCAAGGCGGAAGGATCACTGGAGTCCAGCAGGTTGAGGCTGCAGTGGCTGGGAGCAGCCACTGCACTCCAGTCTGAGCGACAGAGTGAGACTCCAACTCAAAAAAAAAGAAGTAAAGGGTAAGATGAGGAGGTAGAGTGGACCGTGTTAAACGGGAGAAAAGCTCACAGTGTTGAAAGCCATATTAAAGCTAAAACATGAAAAAGGATTAGAGAACATGATAATAAGATAATCCTGCAGGAGGAAACAACAGAACAGAAACATCAAGATGGAGAGGGCCAGACACCAAACTGGGAACCAAGAAACCCAGACTTCCTCCTTGGCCCTCACCCTTGGGCACACTCCGATCCTGAGCCTCCTTCTTCCTCCTCCATTTCTTCCAACTCCCCCAGGGAATGTCTGTTCTTCACTGCTGTGGAGGTGAGGGTGGGTGTGGGTGGGATGCTGTTCACCTGCAGGCTTTCTTCCTGGAATGAAGAGGTGTCCTCTCTGCTGTGCTTGGAGGGGCCTGCAAAGCAGATGCATGCATTACCTACAGACCAGGGGCCTGCCACAGGTGCTTTCACTTCTCAAGACCTGCTCAGGATTTGGTAAGGGAAAGTAAAGCAAGAAGAGAATGGAAAACATAGAGGGCCTCATTCTGTTATATCTCAAAAATGAGCACAGTCCTATGAACTAAAAGCATAGCCCCTTGAACAAAAAAGTAAGAATTGTGGCCAGGTCTTGTCTAAGAATAACATACTACATAGCTTAGAAAACAAGATGGAAAAACAGATAAATATACACTTCACAGATAAACTGTCACATGTGAACACAAATATGAGAGAGGGTTGGAATCTCTAAGAATGAGAGATCTGAGTTAATCATGAAGACATCCGAGGTACTATCCATTCACGATATCTGTGGTCAGAAAAAGCTTAAAATAGAAATAGAGTTTTGGAACCAGAGGCCAGAGTGGATGCATGAAGCATAGGGAGGAAAAAAAAAACCAGGATACAGGATTTTCTAAAACCCAGAAAAAAAAGTGAGATGATGGCAATGCCAGTGTAATTCCAATATGAAGGATCAGTGGAGAACCCTCTCCTGCAGAGATTGGAGACGTTAGAGGAAAAGAAAAAAATCCAAAGGTTCTTACCACCTGAGAAAACCCAGGTAATGCTATTTTAACACATCAGTCAAACTGATACTAATATTTGTCAGCTGTGAATATTCACCCCACTATTACCCTCCCTCCCCACAGCCATGTTCGTATACTGAGACCAACAGCCCCAGAGTGAACTGACACTGACTGAAAAACAGAGGGCTACAAGAAAACAGGGAAGAGCCCCGCCAGGGCCTGGATCCCCAGAGAGGAAGCGGTGGGCTTCCGGTGGGCCCTCCTGCTCTCCCCAACCCACTCAGAGCGAGATGCCAAGGGCTGGGCCCTCGGGCCTGCCTTGCCTCTTCCCCACCGTCACTGGCTGCCTTAGCCATTCAGGCTCGTGCCCTTGAACCTCACCCACACTCTGCCAACTCTCAAACTAATCTCAAGTCTTTGGCTCTCCCTGAGCTCTAGTTTCAGAGCCCCACGGCTCGTTCAACACCTCCACCTGCAATCCCAGGGCCAACACCAATGCCCTGGCCCTCCCCCACAGCCTGCTTCGCTCACAGACTTCCCTATTTCAGATGATTATCAACTCCATCCTTCCAACTGTCAGGCAAAACTCTTGGTGTCATCCTCAACTCCTCTCTGTCTTATATCGCACATTTAGTTTGTCAGGAAAACCTATTAAGAGATACCTTGAAGCTGGGCTTGGTGGCTCAGCCTGTAATCCCAGCGCTTTGGGAGGCTGAGGTGAGTGAATGCCTGAGCCTGCGGGTTTGAGACCCGCTTGGGCAACCTGGCAAGACCTCATCTCTACAATAAATCAAAAAATTGGCCAGGAATGGTAGCATGTGCCTGCAGTTCCAGCTACTTGGAAGGCTGAGGCGGAAGGATCGCCGGGGTCGAGGCTGCGGTGGCCAGGAGCAGCCACTGCACTCCAGTCTGGGTGACAGAATGAGACTCCAACTCAAAAAAAAAAAAGATACCTTGAAAATGCAGCCCAAATTTGGCCACTTATCACCATCCCCACCGTTGGCTCTGGTCTCCAAGCACTCTCATCTCCTGGCTGAACTCCGACAATAGTTTCCTAACGTGTGCTGGCTTCTACTCTCCCCCCCTTACCGTCAGCGCTCAACATAGCAGCTAGAAGAACCTTTTAAAAACACAGGCTGATCCTCTGCTCAAAATCCTGTGATGGTTTCCCACTGCACTCAGAGTAAAAGCCAGAGTCTTTACTCTGCCTCGTATACTTTGGGTACTAGCAACCTCTTTGGTCGCATATCCTACATTCTGAATTCTGGCCTTAATGATCTTCTCCACTGATCCTTGAACATGCCAGGAAAATTCCCCTCATGGCCTTTGGACAGGCTGCTCCCTGTGGTGTGCTCTTTTGATAGAAATCAGTAGCCTCCCTCACCTCTGTTAAAAAAAAAAAACTAATTGGGAGGCCAACAGGCTGAGATGGCTACAGCACCTTGGGTTCCTACATAAGCAAAACAAAACTAAACTCATGAGTGAATGCATGTAGCCTAGGAAAAGGAAACAAGCTCCACCAATGAAACACTAGCAACTGACCTCTAACTAGCGACTTCACCAATTAGAAGCTAACAATAAAATTTCCACTTTAAGCAATCCAATATTTTCTTTGTCTTACTCCCACAAGCATCTTACGTGAACTCTTTCCTCATGCTTCCTTGGTGGTAGAGCCCTGAGCTGTCTGTGGTCTGGTGCTTCCTGACTCATGAATTGCTGAATGCTCACATAAACTTGTGAACTTGTGAATGTGCCTACGTTTATCTTTTAGCAGGTCTTTTTAGGTTTTTTGCTCAGCATGTGTGTTTTTGAGCCTTTCCCTTATCCCTCCTTGTAAGACCACAATTCCCACCTCACCACTATTCCCTCTCCCTCCTCCAGGCTTTGTTGCCACAGCATTTACCACTACCTGACACGCTCTGGTGAGAGAAATATTTGCCTTTTTGTTCACTGCTGTGTTCCCAGCACATGGTGCTCAGTATCTGTAGAACAAACAACAGAGCCAATCTTGTCCATTTGTTTTGGTTTTGTGTGTGTTTTGGGGTGTGTGGGTGTTTGTCAGAGTTTCACTCTGTTGCCCAGACGGGAGTGCAATGGCTCACAGCAGCCTCGACCTCCTGGGCTCAGGAGATCCCTCTATCCCAGTCTCCTGCGTAGCTGGGACTGCAGGCATACACCCCCATGCCGGCTAATTTTTTAAAAACTGTTTGTAGAGACAAGGTCTCACGATGTTGTTCAGGCTGGTCTTGAACTCCTGGGCTTGAACAATCCTCTCACCTCGGTCTTCCAAAGTGCCGGGATTACAGGAGTGAGCCACCATGCCTTCCTGGCCCAATCTTACCAGTTTTATCTTACCTTTCTATGTTCTGCTGCACTCTTCTGCTAGCCCCTGGTGCTCATTCTTCCTTTGTTCAGCTTATATAAATCTTTTGCATTTTTTGAAGCTCCAGCTTAAATTCCACTCTCTTGAAAAGCATTCGTAGATCAACTAACCCTGAAAGCGAGACTTTCCTTCTCTGAGCTCTACAGCATTCATTTGTGCAAACCCTGAAGTAGTTACCATTTGTTGGTGACTATTCATAGTTCAAGTTTTTCATAAAGAAAAATCTTCCCAATTATCATAACACTGTAAGAACGGGATTGGCAGTAGTGGGAAGCTGCCAGGTGAGGTGGGGGGGCATGCCTCATCCACAAGGGCGCCTGCGTCGTGAACATTTGTACGCCGAGCCCTGAGTTGTGCCCCACATCTTCAAAATAAAAAATCTTTTAAAAAAAGAAAGAACCTGGGCTCAGCGGCTCAGCCTGGAATCCCACCCTTTGGGAGGCTGAGGTGAGTGGATTGCCTGAGCCTGCGGGTTCAAGACCCACCTGGGCAACTTGGCGAGACCTCATCTCTACAACAAATCAAAAAATTAGCCGGGTGTAGTAGCACACGCCCGTAGTTCCAACTACTTGGAAGGCTGAGGTGGAAGGACCGCCAGAGCCCAGCAGGTCGAGGCTGCGGTGGCCGGGAGCGGCCACTGCACTGTAGTCTGGGCGGCAGAGTGAGACTCCGACTCAAAAAAAAAGAAAGATGGTAAGCTGCCTGAGAATCCTTCAAGGGCTCTAAAACACTGAACATGGCATCTTGCATATAGTAGGTCCTTATTTATTAGTATTTATTAGTAAACTGATTAAAGCAGAGTTTCCTGGTGGCATGATACATAATTGCAGATGGTATACAGAAAACATTAAAAAGAAATCACACCATATACAAAAATTAACTACAACTTATCACAGATCTGAACGTAAGAGCTAAAACTATAAAACTCTTTGAAGGAAACAGGAGTAAATTTTTGTGACCTTGGATTAGGCCACAATTTCTTGAGTTATGACACACACCAAAAGCACAAGCAACAAAAGAAATAAAAGTTAGATTTCATCAAATTTAAGAACCTTTGTGCTTCAAAGAACACCATCGACATGAAAAAACCCACAAAATGAGAGAATATTTTTGCATATCAGCAGGAATCCTGTATCTAGAATATATAGAGAACTATTTATATAACTTGACAACAATAAAAAGACAAGTAACACTGTTTAAGAATAGCAAAGGATCTGAATAGATGTTTCTCCAAAGATGATGAACAAATTACCAATAAGCACACGAATAGATGTTCAACATCATTAGTCATTACAAAAATGCAAATTTAAACCACGAAATACCAAATTTAAAACATAATGGGATGTAATTTTACAATCACAGTCACTAAGACATGGAAAAAACAGAAATAAAATGTGGCGTATCTATACGCTGGCATATTATTTGGTCATAAAAAGGTACCAGATACTAACTAGTATATGTTAAAATATGGATGAACCTTGAAAACACTGTACTGGCCCAGGTGCAGTGGCTGACACCTGTAATCTCAGCATTGAGGGAGGCCAAGGTGAGAGGACTGCCTGAGCCCAGGAGTTCGAGACCAGCCTGGGCAACATGACGAGACCTTGTCTCTACAAAAAAGAAAAAAAGAAAAAAAGTAGCCAGGCACAGCAGCGCATGGCTGTAGTTCCAGCTACTTGGAATGCTGCGGCAGAAGGATTGCCTGAGCCCAGTAAGTCGAGGCTGCAGTGGCCATGAGCATGTCACTGCAGCCCAGCCTGGGTGACAGAGTAAGACTCTGACTCAAAAAAAAAAGAAAAGAAAAAGAAAACACTGTGCAAAGTGAAAGAAGCCAGGTGCAAAAGGTCATATATTATACAATTCCATTTATAAAATGTCTGGAACAGGCATTCCAGAAACAGGAATTAGATTTACTATCCTGCGCCTAAGGCTAGGAAGATGAAGAGAGACTGCTAATGGGTATGTGGTTTCGTTCAGAGTGATGAAAATGTTCCAACACAGAGGGTGCCAAAAAATGTACATACATCTTTAGAAAGGAAAAAACTGAATTAAAATTATAATTCTCTCCTAAGCAAAGAAATGAAAGACCGTTACAATGAGAACTACAAAACACTGCTCAAAGAAATCCAAGAAGACACAAACAAATGGAAAAATAATCCATGCTCATAGATTGGAAGAATCAACATTGTTAAGATGTCCATCTTACCCAAGGCAATCTACAGATTTAACACAATGCCCATTAAAGTACCAGCAGCATTCCTCTCAGACCAGGAAATGACAATACAGGCATTCATATGGAAACATAAATTACCATGAATAGAAATCCTCAGCAAAAAACAAAAACAAAGTGGGAGGTATCACACTTCCAGACTTTAAACTTTATTATAAAAAACCACAATAATCAAAACAGCCTGGTATTGGTACAAGAACAGGCATACAGACCAATGGAACAGGATTGAAATTCCAGAAGCAAAAACCTTAATTTCTCAATCAACTCATCTTCAACAAAGCTGTCACCATCAACCACTGGTGAGAGGAAAACCTAATCAGTAAATGGTGCTGGGAGAACTGGCTAACCACACGCAGAAGATTAAAACAAGACCCCTACCTTCACCATACACAAAAATCAACTCTAAATGGAACAAAGACCTAAACGTAAAACCTCAAACTATAAGAACCTTAGACAATGCAGGGGACACCCTTATGGAAATTATGGAAATTAGAACTGGCAACCAATTCCTGACCAAAACCCCAAGTCCCCATGCCATAAGAGATAAAACAGACAAATGGGACCTTATTAAACTGAAAAGCTTCTGCAAAGCAAAAGAAACCAGCAAGAGAGCAAGGAGACAGCCTACAGACTGGGGAAAAATATTTGCCAACTGTATATCTGATAAAGGCCTAACATCTAGGATCTACAAGGAACTCAAACATGTCGAAAAGAAAAAAGCAAACAGCTCCATTACAAAGTGGGCAAAAGATATGAAAAGACAGTTCTCAAAAGAAGACATACGAGCAGCCAGCAGATACATGAAAAAATGCTCAGCCTCACTAGTCATTAAAGAAACGCAAATTAAAACCACACTGAGATACCACCTAATTCCAGTCAGGATGGCCATCATAAATTAACTCAAAAAAACAACATATGCAGGAGAGGATGGGGGGGAAAGGCAACACTTCTACACTGTAGGTGGGAAAACTAGTACAAGCTCTGTGGAAAACAGTTTGGCGATTCCTGAAAGATCTAAAAATCAACCTCCCAAACAACTCCACAATCCCTCTACTGGGAGTATACCAGAGGAACTCAAATCACTCTCGGAAAAAGATGCTTGCCCACATGCATGTTTATTGCAGCATTATTCACAATAGTAAAAACTTGGAACCAACTGTGCTGCCCGTCAAAAGAGGAATGGATAAAAAAATATATGGTACATATACATGATGGAATATTATGCAGCGATAAAGACGGACAAAACTATGAACTTCGCAGCAACGTGGATGGATTTAGAGTCTATAATACTGAGTGATCTATCACAGAAACAACGGACTGAGTACCACATGTTCTCACTCATAAGCACACCTTGAACAATTATCATAATACTGTAAGAAAGGGATTGGCAGTAGTGGGAAACTGCTGGAGGGGGGCCGGGAGAGGCAGGATTGGCAGTAGTGGGAAACTGCCAGGGGAGGGGGGCACACCTCACCAACAAGGGTGCCTCATCTGTATACCTAACCCTGGATTGTACCCCTTATCTTTAAAATAAAAAAAAATTTTTTAAATTATAATATTTAATAAGATGAATACAAGTCATGTCTGACTTCTGCAATTACAAGAGGTGTTCAAAGTGGTAACCATCAGTATCCAGACACTTCTGATTATGTGAACATCTCTTAAAATGTGTATAGATGTTTTTTGGCACTCCAGCATTAGATAGTGGTGATGGCTGCACAGTTTGGTGAATACACTAAAAATCACTGAGTGAACACTTTAAAGAGAATTTTTTTTTCTTTTGAGTCAGGGTCTCATTCTGTCTCTCAGGCTGGAGTGCAGTAGCACAATCACAGTCACCACAACCTTGAACTCCTGGGCTCAAGCAATCCTCCTGCCTCAGCCTTCCATGTAGCTGGCACCACAGGCACACACCACCGGCACACATCACCATGACCAGCTAACTTTTCTTTACTTTTCTTTTTTTTTTTTAACAGAGATGAGGTTCTGCTATGTTGCCTAGGCTGGTCTCATACTCCAAGGCTCAAGCAATCCTTCGCCTTGGCCTCCCAGAGTGCTGGGATTACAGACGAGCCACTGTACCAGGCTCAGGGCGATTTTTATAATGTATAAATTACATCTCAGTAAAGCTATCACATAAACTCCCATTTTTAAAATGACACAAGAGGCTGGGCTCGGTGGCTCAGCCTGTAATTCCTTTGGGAGGCTGAGGCGAATGGACTGTCTGAGCCCGTGGGTTCGAGACCAGCCCGGGCAACTTGGCAAGATCTTGTCTCTACAACAAATCAAAACTTAGCCAGGCATGGTGGTGCACACCTGTAATTTGGCTACTTGGAAGACTCAGGCGGAAGGATCGCCAGAGCCCAGCAGGTCGAGGCTGACGTGACCGTGAGCATTTCACTGCACTCCAGCCTGAGTGATGGAGTGAGACTCCAACTCAAATAAATAAATACACTAGAAAACACATACTAGTATATCAAACTGTGATTGCTGGGATGCTATCACTTAATATGAAACTATATTAAAAAGCAAATTAAAGAATATGGGTGATTTTTTTTTCTTCTGAGTTGGAGTCTCACATTGTCACCCAGGCTGGAGTGCAGTGACATGCTCACAGCCACCACAGCCTCGACCTGCTGGGCTCAGGTGATTCTTCTGCCTCAGCCTTCCAAATAGTTGGATTATAGGCACGTACCACCACGACTGGGTATATAGGTGATTTTTAAGACAGGTGGTGATCTGAAGGTAAAAAATCATGAAGGTTGTATAAAAATGTCTAAAATTTAGAAAATGATGGGATACAAGATGTCAAGGAGGAGTACCATAAATGTACAGATTTCTCAGTTCATTCTTTGGTTTTCATCATTAGTTTGTATTTTACTTTTCAGAGGCTTGCTATTTTTAGTTGACTAGATAAGCCTTGAAGAAAATGAATACCCCTAATAATAACAACAGATGCTCAATGAAATATTTGAAAAAATAAAAGCTTGAAAGTGGCCCCAAACCATCTGCTGCTTATCTAAGTGGTGGCATTAAGAAGCAGTACTGGCCAGGCTCAGTGGCTCAGCCTGTAATTCCAGCACTCTGGGAGGCCGAGACGAGTGGATTGCCTGAGACTGCAGGTTCAAGACCAGCTCCGGGCAACTTGGCGAGACCTCGTCTCTACAATAAATCAAATTAGCCGGGCATGGTAGCATGTGCCTGTAGTTCTGCCTATTTGGAAGGCTAAGGCAGAAGGATCGCCAGAGCCCAGCAGGTGTGCACTGGGGTGGCCGGGAGCGTGCCACTGCACTCCAGTCTGGGCAAAGGACTGAGACTCCAACTCAAAAAAAAAAAAAAAAGAGGTGGTACTGAACACCCTGATATCCATACATACAGCACTCTACCTTCAACGCGTCTCCTCTTGGAGCGAGGGTAACTCTGAAGGCTGGCCTCTGCTATGTTCTCCACAGGGTTGAGGGAATGGCAGTAGGTGGTGACTGGACCCCAGGAACAACCAGATGTTTGGGAGACACGCTGCAGGCACTTTTCAAGGTAGGACAGTCTAAGGAAGGGGTGAGACGAAGAGGTTAAAGAGCCACTGGGCCCTCATCAGGCCCTTCTTCCCCAATCCGCAACTCTGTCCACCCACCAACTTACAGCAGCTGCTTGTCCTGATGGAAGAGCCGAGGGGAAAACTCTGAAAGGAGCTCCAGGAAGGCCAGGTTTGGGGGCTGATCAGAGGACCCAGCTGGAGGAAGCTCCGACAGGGAGAACCTGATGCCTTCCCTTGGTTGGGCAGGATTCTTTTAGAAGACAGGCCCTTCCCACTTCTCGCCCAGGGCTGCGACTCCTGTCCCAGGGCACCCTCCCCTGTGCCTAGCTTGTCTCCAAAGGCAGACCCCACATCCACCCAACCGCTACATCTTCACCGCTCGCCCTCCTCTGAGATCGCATTCCCAGCTCTCCACCTACACAGCCTCCCACCGACACTTCGTACTTGTGCAGCAGGACCACAAGATCACGGTTCTGCAGCTGCTGGGGTCCGAAGCTCAAGGCAAACCTGCGGGCCAGGTCCCTCATCTCGATGAAGGCTGGAAGCTCATTCAAGCCCTGGGGCCCCTGTTCCTGCAGCAGTTCTGTGTACAGCTGTGTCCACACGACATGGTACATGTGGGAAAGGGAGGAACAAGGCAGAAGTAGAGAAGTACAGCACTCCCCTCTCTCCTTAGAAATTCCACAGGGCTTGAAATATCATCTGCTACTTTTACTTTCTTTTCTCCCAGAATACTTCCCTGATACCTGCCCCTTGCAGCACAGTGCCTTCACCCCTGCTCTGTAACATTACATTAAAACGTCTGTAATGACTGAGGAAGCTAAGAGAACAGACTGAAAAGTAATCAGGAATTCCGTATCACTTCATCATTAGTGCTCCTATGTCCTGATAGTTGATTTTGACGGGGCGGGGAAGAAACTGTCCAATCAGTTAAAAAATATTTTCAAGGGCCTACTAGGTTTAAAGGAGTCTGTCATGTAAAATGACAGTCAAAATAAGAAAGCTCTGCTCTGAAGAATCTTTTAAGTTCTCTTTAATTTTTTTTTTTATTTTAAAGATGTGGGTACAATTCAGGGTTAAGCACACAAATGTTCCTCATGCGGGGCACTCCTGTTGAGGAAGTGTGTCGCGTCGCCACCACCCCTGACCCACCCCCCTTTCCCAGTACTGCCATTCCCACCCCCTCCTCTGGCAGTTTCCCACTGCCGCCCATTCCTTTCTCATGGGTCTTTTAAGTCCTAAGTGACAGAGCGTGACAGAGAGTGGGGGGACTTCAGAGAGGGAACAGCACAGGTGGAGACCTCGAGGTGAGAGAGTACCTGCTTGAGGCTCAGCAGCAGGATCCGGGAACAACGACCCCGGTCCATCTGCCTCGCTCTAGTTAATGTTTCCTTGATGATGTCACCATAGTCGCTGTAGAACTGAGGGAGAGGAAGGGGAGGAGACCATGTCTGACCACTGGAAAATACTGTTTCTTCCTGCACATCCTTAATCACGTCTCCTTCCCAAAGGGCTTCAGGTAGGAAACATGAACCGAAGCATTAAAAAGCACAGGTTAGACCTAATCTCTAACAAACAGGCACAAAGCCCAAAAGAAATCAGAGGTTAGGGGGAAAAAATAGAAAACTCTACCCTGAGCCCAGTTATTTGAGAAAAAAGAACAGTAAAACCCAGCAGTGCCCACTCTCACCCAGCACTGACACCTTCACTACTCATCTCTCCCTGACAGGAAAGGAAACTTCCAAAAAAGTTGTCGCTTTGTATCTGTTTTGCTAACTGCTGTGTCCTTAGCACATGGAATGGTGCATGGCACACATCAGGTACTCAAGCAACCTGAAATTAATGCACTGGTGGGTTGAGGAAACAGAGGTATATGTCTAAATAACTTGTGAGGATGATCCCTCCTCCTTCCATTTTTTCCTTCTTACAAGATTACTCCATTCCACTGACTGGGGTCAGAGAGAAAAACGTTTCTAGACAGGAAGCAGCAGCTATTTCCCCCCCAGTGAATTTCCTAAATGCTTTTCCCCCATACCGGTTTACTAGTAAGTCTCTTTTCTGCATCCCTTGCCTCTAACCCTTTTCCTCCCACTGCTCCTTTGAGCCGGCCTTTCTGCAGCGCTAGCGTCTGAAGTCATGACTGTGCTCAACTGATCTCTCTCCTTTACTTCTGCAGGGTCTCACCATACCTTGTTGTAGTGTTTGAAAACATCTGAGGCTGCATCCATCTCCAGCACCCCATACAGTAACAGCTTACAGAACCCAGCCAGGAGGCGGCGCCGCTGGTGTAGCTGCTCGATCTGTAAATGATCCTCCTGGGAAGGACCTGGCGCACATCAAATGCAGGATGGCACCACAGACTTAGGTCTCCTGCCCTATGTTTCCGAGCCAGGCCCAAGCCCCAAACCAATCCTTCCTGAACCCCAACTCTAGAGCTGCTGTACCACTGCCCAGGTCTCCAGGTTGGATGAAGACGTGGTCCATGAGGAAGCTGGCTAGTTCAGACTGGAGAGTCGCTTCAGGAAGAAAGACAAGGGGTCTAAGGAAATCGTGGCCCCCTACAACCATCTGAGGACTGAAGATGAGAAGCACATCGCTTAATAAGACAAAAGCCTGTTGGGGGGAAATAAAGGATGCTTAAAAAGATGGAATGGTTCTCCAGATAGAACTGACACAGCTAACTTCTCCTGGGAATCGGGGGGACACTCGCCTTCCTGCTCTCACTTGAGTAAATGCTCACCTGCTCCTGGATCCCAGGATCCACATCTGAGAGGCAGCTCTGGCAGAGCTCACAGAAGGCCACCAATCTGTCCTTCAAGCTCAACTGCTGCTTCTGTGGGGACAATGGCTTGAGGAGGAGGAATGAAAACACTGGCTCCTCCATTCCCATCCCCCTTCTCAAACCCACACTCACCTGGGAAGCACTCGGCCCAGAAATGTGTGTGAGTGTCCAGAGAATGGAATAATAGACAAGAGTCATGGCTGGCAGGATCACCTGTAACAGCAGAAGGTCTCAAAAATGAGGCTTGGGGCAGGAAAGAAAGAGAGAGGTGGAGGAAGAGACAAACAGGAAGACACACACACACACATACATATGCACGCACGCACACACACACACACACACACACACACAGAGCAGTGAAGAAGACAGGCAGTGAGATAAGGGGAGACCCAATTGCTTTTCTGCTGGAAAAGAAACCATACTCCAGACAATATTCCTAGGCTTCCAAACTGGGCAGAAAGGCCACCTCTTCCTAATTTACTCTAAGTCTCCCAGAATCCCTCAATATTATCCTTGACTCCCAGAAAATCTGAGAGAATGGCTGTTTTGAGGCACTGGGAGTTGAGTGCACCTTCTAAGAGAGCAATGTGAGGCGTGACCCCCACCTGATCTTCCTCCCTGTGTCCGCTCCACACGCAGGGACTGGACGCACCTTGGAGCGGTGACCACCTAGGACACAGGTTCTTCAAGTCTCCTCCCCTGCTCCCACACCTCTAACCCATCCACTTGCCTGGCGAGGAACCTCTCCTGTGTCCACAGCCTTCCGGAGTAGTCGGTAGCATGGCTCATAGAGCTCCCAGCGAGTCAGGTCATGAGCGCTTTGAGGAGAGAGAGGGAGGCTTGACACAGGAACAGAACAAAGGGAACCAACTCCACAGACATCAGGAGAAAGAGAGGACGGAATGAGAGGAAAACCGCTCACTTGTAGAAGGCAGAGAGGCGCTTCAAAGTGGCTGCTAGACCGTACACCTCATCCTCATCTAGGAAGGACGACTGAGGAAGGAAGAAGGCCCACAGCAGGATTTCACAAGGGCTCACGGATCCGCGTTTCCCTTGCGCACCCTCTTCTGTGGCATCCCGCTGTTTGGTCCCAGCTCGTACCTGTAGTAGCTCCTCAAGTTCCTGCTGGAAGCGGTCGGTCAGCAGATCCAGTAACTGGCTGCGGGCAAAGTCCACCCGGCTGAAGAATGTGAACTCGGGATTGCAAAGCAGGTAGAGGGCATGAGCTCCAGCCTCAAGCACTGCTGGCTCGCAGTGCTTCACCACCACCTCCTGGAGCTGTTGTAAGAACAGCTCCAGGTGCTGAGCGGAGAAAAGGCAAGAGGAGACAGTGTTGCGGGAGAGATAAGGAACAGGGAACGGGTTGAAAGCATTACACTTCAAGGATAAGATGCCCAAGAAAAAAAGGCTTATTGCTTTTTCTAGAACCCAGGTGTTTTTTTTGGGGGGGAGCAGGATTTATTGAGAGGACAGAAAAGTTCCCAGAACATAAGGGGACCCGAGGGGATTGCCTAGAACTCAGGTTTTTTTGTTTTGTTTTGTTTTGTTGGAGTTGGAGTCTCACTCCGTCGCCCAGGCTGGAGTGCGGTGGCACACTCACGGCCACCCCTGCACCACCCTGCTGGGCTTCAGTGATCCTTCCACCTCAGCCTTCCAAGTAGCCGCAACTACAGTCGTGTGCTACCAGGCCCAGCTAATATCTTTTTATATATCGTAGAGACAAGGTCTCACTAAGTGGCCCAGGCTGGTCTCGGACCCCTGAGCTCAGGCAGTCCTCTTGCCTCAGCCTCCCAAAGTGCCGGGATTACAGGCTGAATCACCACGCGGCCTGGAACTCAAGCTTCTGAAGAACCAGATACAGGCCACGGAACCCTTGGCCCCAGGCAGACAAGCGGCCGGTGCACGAAACCTGCCTTCCTGCTGCCTCACCTTCTCCAAGCGCCTCGTGCAGCAGATGCTGAGGTCAAAGCAGCCGAGAAGCTGGAGCAGGGGAGCGACCTTCTCTGCATCCGCCGAGAACTGTGATGAGTGAGAGGGCTTCCTCGTGAGCGAACACACTGCTACTTCCGACACCCATCCCGCATCAGAGACCGTGTCTTTTCACTGCTCATGGCGTGACACTGCAAACTGGGGCCACGTACCTTGGCCAGGAGCTGGGGTAGCAAGGGGATGAGGTGCTCAGTCAGCTTCACCTTGTCATCAGCTTGGGTCTTGCGTTCTTTAGGGGTTAAGCCCTGGAATCAGAGTCGCTTGGATGTGAGGCCAAGTGTGGAGAAGGCTGATCCCAAGGGTGCATGCACCCTTCCTCCCCATTATTTTAGCTGCCCAGGAAGGAAAAAAGATCTCAGGAACTCCCTGCAGAATTTTTCTGGAAATGGAATTCCTTGAGGGGCAGAAGCAGCACCTTAGCCCAGGCCCGAGGAAAAGAATGCAAAATACCTGTCTGCATTTCATAATGAAAACCTACCCAACCGGCCCCTCATTCCATACCTTCCTCCCAGTGATGCGCCCCACAGGTGGGTGACCCTCTGAAGCTTGCCGGGCACTGGACACAAGGATCTCTATCAGTGTGCTCTCCTGCACATCGTCCAGGTCTGGTGTGGCAAAAGGATCAAAAACACCGCATCACCTCAGCCACCTTCCATCTTTAAGCTCTCCCCAGCCCATGCCACATGCTGCTGCCTTTTACAAGTATGGCAAGAAATCCCTTCTGGTTTCACACTGGGAGGCGAAAGGTCCCCATTCCCCAGCTACCGTGTGGCACGCACTCTGATCCTTCTCCAGCAGCAGGCCTGTCAGACTCTCCCAGTCCTTCAGCTGAGACCCTGCACAGTCCCACAGGCTGTCCACTAAGTAAGCAGCGTGATCGTGGAGCTGCAAGAGTATCAAAAAGAGTGTAAATTACCAAAGCCAAGTTAAAATACTCCAGGGGTCAGGCAAGGTGGTTCACGCCTTTAGAGGCCAAGGCAAAAGGACTACTTAAGGCCAGGAGTTCAAGACCAGCCTGGGCAACATAGCGAGACCTGGCTCTACAAAAAAATTTTTAAAATCAGCCAGGCAGAGAGGCACATGCCCACGGTCCCAGCTACTCAGGAGGCTAAGGCAGGAGGATCACTTCGGCCCAGGAGTTCAAGGCTGCAGTGAGCCATGATTGTGCCACTGCACTCCAGCATGGGTGACAGAGTGAGACCCAACTCAAAATTTTTAAAAAAAAGCACTCCAGGAAGTGTCTACTGATTAGACAGCACCCTCCTTCCTATTGTGCCCACCCCACCCTTCTCTGCTGGCAGGCCTTAGGCACAACAGCCAAACGTCGCTCCACGTCACCTCACTCTCCACAAAGAAGGACAGCAGAAGGTGAAAGAAAGTCCTCTGGGCAAGTGGACTTCGGCGTCGCGCTCTTCCACCCGCTGTTCTTGCTTCACACTCAGGGTAGAAGAGTCTGGTGGAACGGACACAATGAAAGGGCATAGCATGAGAGGAAACAGAAACGCGATAATCCCCATGAAGGGAGGAGACGGCCCAAGGAGACAAAAAGTGAAAAGGAGGTGCAGAGCTAAGGAAAGCCCCAAGGAGTCGAGGGAAGAAAAGAGACACCAGAAAAACATCCACAGGTATGGGGAGTCCTTATGCAGAACAGCTGGAGACAAGGGAGAGAAAACAAAAGAACAGTGCTAAAGAGGCACACGAAAGGAGCCCCCACTCACTTCCAGTACAGAAACTCTCCTGCAGCAGAGGCCAGGGCTCTATTTGAGGCATACACAACAGGGTAGATGATCTCACAGTCCGCATCTGTCAGCACCCCTTCCATGTTTCTGCCCAGAGAAAAGCAAAGCAACATATAGACATGGATGTTGTCTTCCAGCACAAACAAGACTAGAAACAAAAAGAGGCAAAAACAACAAGGCTATAACTCACAAAAAAACTTTTAAATGAAGAGTGGAAGACAAAGGTGTATGGAGAGAGAGAAGAAATATTTGCCCCCCTTGAGGTCCTGCCACTCAGGTACAACCTCTGTCTTGCAGCCTCCACAGATGGAAGAGTCAACATATGACAGGCAGAGGGAAAGGACTCTGGAAGGGCAAAGGTCCGAGGTGCTTGCATCCCCTCTTCCCAGGACTCACTTAAGGATGAGTATTAGCAACCTGACAGCCTCTACTGCCACATCATACTCTCTGTCCATGACCATGGAAACCATCCGGTCCTGTAGGAAGGAGAACATAGTTCAATATCTCATTGTACCTATTCCAAAATGTTACATTCTCTAGAATCAGGGATTCCTAAAGAGAGGGCGCAAAAGCAGATGCTGGGGTAGCTAAATATATATCAGAGCAACAGAAGTGGAAAGACACAAGATGGGGAAACAGGAACTAAGACGAACAGTCAAGCCAAGGAGCACTGCCCCAATTGTACCTTGAAGCGGCTCGTGAAGAGGTCCAGGCGTGCAGTCAGGTCCTGGTTGCCATACAGCCCTTTCAGAGCCTTCAAGCACTTCAGACGGACTTCCCAGTTCTATTGAGGAGCATGAACCAGGAGGATGGAAACAGACAGGCCACTCTTCTACTTACCCCTACTCAGCCTCTAGACTCCCCCCTCTGAGCCCTCAACGTGGCCTGGGTGTCCTCTTTACTGAGGACTCTGAGATATCAGAGCCAGTGAACAGATGCCTTCTTAAAACACAAAAGAATCACAGCAGAATTTAGCACTTATGACGAAAAGGATCCTTTGGCTACCACCCTAGCCTTTGTATTACCAATATCAACAACATTCTCTCACGGGAAAGTCTTTCTCCCCCTAACCTCAGGTTTTGAGGCCTTTCATCTCTCGGATGTGTCTTTCTCCACCTTATCCCACCCTTCCCAGTACTGAGGGAGTTTCGAGGTTTAGCGATCTGATGAGTGACCATTGCTCACTAGATAAAACGGCTAAGTGGCAGGACCAAGAAAAGGCAAAGGGTCCTAGGGCAGGGAGAGGATGAAGGAAATGGGGAAAGGGAGGCGGACTCAACTCCCACCTTGTCATGCAGGGTCCAGCCAATATATTTTAAATAGCTGTCGGTGAGGAAAGAGGTACTGTAGCTTTGTATCCAACACCCAATTTCTTCAATACAGATAGCACGGATCTCAGGAAGGACATCCCTAGACAGAGAGAAACTGACTCTTGTCACCCTCTCTCCAAACTCACCTTCCACACTACCAGAGAGCTCCCTCTCACAGAAGAATTTATCTTCTTGGTGAAGCACTATGTACCATGCCTTTCATGTCTTCTTCCCAATGTAAATACTGTATCTACATAACAGGAGACCCCCCAAAATGGAATTTATTTATAAAAATTGTGTATTTATTCTTACATGTTCAAACTTCAGTCACCTTCAAAGTACTCTCGGACACAATACACCTATCGAGATGCTTTTTCCACGGCTCAAAACAGTTTTTGAACTTGTCAATTTTGATGCCTTTTAGTGCTTCTGCCATTTTTTGATTCACCTCTTCCACATCAGCAAAACATTTCCCTTTGAAGACTTTTTTAAAAAAAACTTTTTTTAAAATCCAGGAAACAAAAAAAGTTGCGCAGGGTGAGATCAGGTGAATAGGAAGGTCATGCTGTTTTTGGTCAAAAATTGCTGAACACTCAGCACAGTGTGAGCAGGTGCATTGTCGTGGTGGAAGAACCAGTCACCTGTCTGCCACAACTTGGGACACTTCTTCCACAAATCATGATGCAACCTTCTCAAAACTTCCAGACAAAAAAGGGTGATTGACCATTTGATCCAGAAAAAAAAATTCTGAGTGTACTACAAGGGTCCCGTGCTCCAAAAGATAATTCCAGGGGTTTTTTTTTAAGTCTCAACCACAGATAAATATATATATATATATATAAATAAAATACACACACGTGTGTGTGTGTGTGTGTGTGTGCATTTTTCTTTTCCTTCTTTTAAGAGACAGATATGTATATATATATTTTTTTCCTTTTTTTAAGGGAGAGGTGTTGCTATGTTGCCCAGGCTGGCCTTGGAACTCCTGGGTTCAGGCCAGGATCCTCCTGCCTCAGCCTCCCAAGTAATCAGGACTACAGACACGTGTTACTATGCCTAGTTAGTAAGCATTTTCTTTCTATAATAAGCCCATAAAATACTTGAATCAGCTTCTCCACACCTTTCTTTATTTTTTTATACTTGGAGTTTCACTCTGTTGCCCTGGCTGGAGTGCAGTGGCACGCTCACAGCTACCACAGCCTCAACCTGCTGGGCTCAGGCAATCCTTCCAACTCAGCCTTCCAAGTAGCTAGGCCTACAGGCGTGCACCACCACACTCCATACCTCTTTTAAAAGCCAATTTGGAAAGTTCATTCAACTGTTGGCCAAACCGTGTATATTTAAATTCCACTTTAAGAAAAGGTTAAGTCAGCTGGAAGGTTCTGGAAAGGCACAAGCAGAAACCTAGGTAAAAGTGAGAAACTACATATACTCTTTTTAGCTTAATTCCACCAGTTCTTTAAGCAGTATAAAACTCCCCTGCCCTCAGCACAGTGAAAGAGAAGGCTGGGCCAGGAAAAGGCCTGCCAAGCTGCACATATTCCTCAAAAAAGCAAGCCCGCCTTTTGGTTCTCTGCTCTTATCTTCTCAAGCTCCAGCCTCTGAAAGATAGGGGGTGAGGGCAGAACTTGGGCAAAGCTGGAGCCGGAGAATACTCAGCAATGTCTATCCTCATCTTTTCTCTCAGAAGAGCTTACAAGGTCTTTGTAGGTAGGGATAAACTTCATTAACCTGAAACACTTGTTGAGAGTTTTTGCTCCAGTTGCAGGACCAGCTGCTTCAATGAGACGCCCATTAACTCACCTGTACCGATGCACAAAGACACCCCTGAAGAGGGCGTTCATCATCCCCTCAATCTCCTCTTGATGCTCTTGGAGCTGAAGGACAGGGATAAACAGGTCAAACTCGCTTATAGCCCAATAGCATAAGGCTATAGAAAAGTACAAGCTCCTTCCAGACAAAAAACGTTGGTTGATCGTTTGATCCAGAAGAAAAAATTCTGAGTGTACTACAAGGGGCCCAACCTCCAAAAGAAAATTTCAGGCATTTTTTAGTCCCAACCTCAGATATATATATTGTACACATACACACACACATTTTTACTATTCCAAAAATCCTATGGTCCTTAAGAATTATACTAAATCTGGCCGAGCCCAGTGACTCACGCCTGTAATCCCATCAACTCTGGAAAGCCAAGGCAAGAAGATTGCTTGAACCCAGGAATTTGAGACCACACTGGGCAACACAGCAAGATCTTGTCGCAAAAAAATTAAATTAAATTAAAATTAAAATTAAGAATTATGCTAAATCTACTCTGCCTGTGTGTTATAAGTGGAACAAGGCCTAGATGACAGCACATCTGTTTACAGCATGATTTACTGAATAGTTTAAATCGACTGTTGAGACCTACATTCAGAAAAAAAAAATTCCTTTCAAAATATTATTACTCGATTTAAAAAAGTTGTAGTGTTTCAGATGGGGTTTGGAAGAAGTTCATAGCCGGGCTCGGTGGCTCAGCCTTTGGGTGATCCCGCGCCTTTGGGAGGCTGAGGTGAGTGGACAGCCTGAGCCTGTGGATTCGAGACCTGCCTGGGCAACTTGGCGAGACCTCATCTCTACAATAAATCAAAAATTAGCCGGGCACGGTAGCGTGTGCCTGTAGTTCCAGCTACTCGGAAGGCTGAGACGGAAGGATCGCCGGAGGCCAGCAGGTCGAGGCTGCAGTGGCCAGGAGCGGCCACTGCACTTCAGTCTGGGTGACAGAGTGAGACTCCAGCTTAAAAAAAATAAAAATAAAAAAGAAGTTCATAAGAGTTAGTCTAGCTGAGTTTGACTAAAATTTAATAGGTTTTTCACAGCATGTGGAACCTGCAAAAAAATTTATTCCCTACTAACTTCCCCTTTTGCATTATCCCAAGAATGAAAAATAATCGTAAAAAAGGTTAATGGGCTCAAAGTATTGAAATAAAGAGGGACAGAAAGAGCAACTGGGGTTAGTTCAGTCAGGGTACTGTCCTCTTTCATTATGTCCTCAATTGTTGTTTAAGATTTTCATCTGCCTTTTATAAAAATAAATAAATAAATAAAATTAGGAAAGCAAATTTTGATTTATTTAATTTTTTAGATACCTCTGTATGCCAGTTAAAGAATGTATCTCATTGTTTCTGCAAGGTTTTTGGTCCCTTCTTTTCTAATGTGCCTTGCAAATAAACAATTTTATCCAAATTAAAAAATATATCAAGCCGGGCTCGGTGGCTCAGCCTGTAATCCCGTGCCTTTGGGAGGCTGAGGTGAGTGGACTGCCTGAGCCCACGGGTTCAAGACCTGCCTGGGCAGTGAGACTTCATCTCTACAATAAACCAAAATGAGCCGGACGTGGTAGCACGCGCCTGTAGTTCCAGCTACTTGGAAGGCTGAGGCGGAAGGATTACCAGAGCCCAGCAGGTCGAGGCTGCGGTGGCCAGGAGCGGCCACTGCACTCCAGTCTGGGCGACAGAGTGAGACTCCAGCTCAAAAAAAAAAAAAAAAAAAAAAAATATATATATATATATCAATACTACTGCTCAACGACAATGTACCTGGTCACTCAAGAACTCTGATGAAGATATATAAAGAGATGAATGTTTTCACGCCTGCTAACACATCCATTCTGCAGCCCATGAATCAAGGAGTAATTTCAACTTTCAAGTCAATTATTTAAGAAATACATTTCATAAAGGCTATAGCTGCCATAGATAGTGATTCTTCTGATGAATCTGAGAAAAGTCAACTTAGAACCTTCTGGAAAGGCTTCATCATTGTAGATACCATTAAAAAACATTTGTGGGCTGGGCTCGGTGGCTCAGCCTGTAATCCCACGCTTTGGGAGGCTGAGGTGAGTGGACTGCCTAAGCCCATGGGTTCGAGACCCACCTGGGCAACTTGGCGAGACCTCATCTCTACAGTAAATCAAAAAAATTAGCCGGGTGTGGTAGCGTGCGCCTGTAGTTCCAGCTACTTGGAAGGCTGAGGTGGAAGGATCGCTGGAGCCCAGCAGGTGAGGCTGCAGTGGCTGGGAGCGGCCACTGCACTCCAGTCTGGGTAACAGAGTGAGACTCCAACTCAAAAAAAAACCCCCCAAAAATTTGTGATTCATGGGAGGTCAAAATATCAACATTAACAGAAGTTTGAAGAAGTTGATTCCAATCCTCATGGATAACCTTGAGGGGTTCAAGACTTCTGTGGAGGAAGTAACTGCAAATGTGGAGGGAACAGCAAGATAACTCGAATTAGAAGTGGAGACTGAAAATGTGACTGAACTGCTGTAATTTCACGATAAAATTTAAACGAATAAGGAGCTACTTCTTAATGGGTGAGCAAAAAAAGTGGACTCGTAAGATAAAATCTCTTAGTAAAGATGATGGTGTGAAATGACAACAAAGGATTTAGAGTATTACATAAACCGAGTTGCCAAAACAGGGGCAGGATTTGAGGACTTACGCCAGTTTTGAAAGACGTTCTGTGGGTAAAACGTTATCAAACGGCATTGCACGCTACAGAGAAACCTTTCTTTTTTTTAGAAAGCAGGATTTATTGAGAAGACAGAAAAGCTCCCAGAGTAGGAGGGGACCCAAGGGGGTTGCGCGCAGAGAAATTTTTTTTTTTTTCTTTTTCTTTTTTTTTTGAGTTGGAGTCTCACTCGGTCACCCAGACTGGAGTGCAGTGGCTGCTCCTGGCCACCGCAGCCTCGATCTGCTGGGCTCTGGCGATCCTTCCGCCTCAGCCTTCCAAGTAGCCGGAATTACAGGTGCGCGCTACCACGCCCGGCTGATTTTTTGATTTATTGTAGAGATGAGGTCTCGCTGCCCAGGTGGGTCTCGAATCCTCGGGCTCAGGCCATCCACTCACCTCAGCCTCCCAGAGGCGTGGGATTACAGGCTGAGCCACCGAGCCCGGCCCAGAGAAATCTTTTAGGAAAGGAAGAGTCAACAGATATGGCAAACTTCACTGTTGTCTTATTTAAGAAACTGCTACAGCCGCCCTAAACTTCAGCAGCCACCATTCTAATCAGTCAGCAGCCATGCACAATGAGGCAAGACTCCACCAGCCAAAAGATTATAACTCACTAAAGGTTCAGATGACCATTAATATTTTTTAGCAATAAAGTATCTTAAAATTAAGGTATATACATTATTTTTTACACATAAGGCTACTGTAAACTTAATAGACTACAGATAGTACAAGTATAATTTTTATTGCAGGAAACCAAAAATATTTGTGTGACTAACTGTACTTCAACATTTGCTTTACTGTAGTGGTCTAGAACCAAACCCACAGTATTTCTGAGGTACGATGCCTATATTTTTTTTTACTAACAGTTGGGAAAACAAATTTTTAATAAACACGGTTTGCTTAATAGAAGGAGTAGGACTAATAAAAATGAGAAGAAACAATTAGATCAGTGGTTCTCAACTGGGGGCAGTTTTGTGCCTGGGGGAGATTTAGCAATGTCCAAAGATATTTTGGGTTGTCACAACTTGGTGAGGGGGGACAGGGAACTACTAGGATCTAATAGAGGCCAGGAAGGCTGCTAGACATCCTATAATACCAGGACAACCCTTCAATGTTCATAGTGTCATTGTTGAGGAACCCTAGATTACATGAATAAATACCAAGAGAGCAGAATTATAAGGAGAAAGCACACATTCTTTAAAATAACTGACCCCACCTCTTCAGTAAGTCAGCATATTGTGGAGGCAGATGTTCTGCACAATATTAAGGAGACAAGAACGGCAACAACGCAGGGTCCTTAATTGGATCCTGGTAGGAATTAATCACATATAAAAGGTATTTGGGAGACAAATGGGGAAATAGGAACCAGAATTAGAAAACGTTTAGGGAATCATTGTTCATTTTTCTGGATGTAAAAATGATACTGGGATTATGTAGGAACACATCACTTTCTAGAAAACATAATTAAGTCTTTAGAATTGGAGTACCAATATGTCCATAATTTACTATAAAATAGCAAAAAAGACGTAAATATGTAAAATATTGGCTGTTAAATCTAGATAAAGGAGGGGGACCCCAAAACCCAGAATGTATTTATAAAAAGTCGTGTATTTATTCTTACATGTTTAAACTTCAGTCACCTTCAGAGGACTCTCCGAGGCAATCTGAGGCAACATCCCTGTCAAAATGCTTTTTCCACTGCTCAAAAGAGTCCTTGACCTTGTTAATTTTGAGGCCTTTGAGTGCTTCTGCTGGTTTTGGCCTCACCTATTCCAAACAAGCAGAGCATTTCCCTTTGAGAACGCTTTTCGTCCAGGGAGGGAAACAAACAAGCCAGCCGCTCAAGGGGAGGCGGGGTGAGCAGGGAGAGCGGGGCACAGAGGTCATGCCACTTCTGGTCAGGAACTGCTCAGCGTGGCGTGGGCAAGTGTGCTCATAAATCGCCCCTCACAGGATGGGCAAACACTCTGGAAGGATCTCCAAAAAAATTCACTGAAGTCAAAGGCAGCCCCTCACAACAACACTGGCTAGACCTTGCTGTCAGTGAGTTCCTAGAACACTTATCTAGCAGGGGAAGCGTATGGTACAAGGGGCCCGCTCTGCAAAAAATAATTGTCTTTTTTGGAGGTTCTCCTCCATTCATCACACTGGTACCTCCACTTTTTTCAATATTTGAAAATTTTCACATTTAAAGAAGAAGTGAGGGAAGGGGAGAAGGTAAGTCATCTGTACCAAATTCTGTAAAATGGAAGGGAGATTGAAAAAAAGCCACTGACCTTAGGAATCAAGAAGTTAGTGGTTTGGAAATACAGCTTCAAAAAAAATGGGATAGAAGCTAGTAGCAAAAAGAATTCAATCAGTTGGACATTAAGGAAGTAAGGGAGCCAGGCTTGGTGGCTCAGCCTGTAATCTCACGCCTTTGGGACGCTGAGGTGAGTGGACTGCCTGAGCCCGCGGGTTCGAGACCTGCCTGGGCAGGCGAGACCTCATCTCTACAGGAAATCAAAAAATTAGCCAGGCATGGTAGTGCACGCCTGTAATTCCAGCTACTTGGAAGGCTGAGGCAGAAGGATTGCCGGAGCCCAGCAGGTTGAGGCTGCGGTGGCCGGGAGCGGCCATTGCACTCCAGTCTGGGCGACAGAGTGAGACTCCAACTCAAAAAAAACCACACAAAAACAAACGAACAAAAAAAAGGAAGTAAAGGAATACTATCCTAAAAGGAAGGATAGACACAGAGTAACTCAAAGACAAGCAGAGTGAAATGAAGATTCAAGGGCCTATACCCATTTATAAGTAGAGACAAGAAAATAGTGGGGAGAGAGAAAGCAAAGATAAAATAGGGAAATAATTGATGAAACAAGAGCCTAGAGAAGCCCCCCACAAGAGATTCACACTAGTATTTATAATTAAATATCTAAAACAAGCCTATTAATATGAATAAGCTTTCAAGATCAACCTAACAATGAAAAATTGCAAAAGAGACTGAGGGAATAGAAAGTTTCCTTCTCTTATGCTTTAGAATGAAAGACCTATTTCTTTTTTCTTTTGAGTTGGAGTCTCACTCTATCGCTCAGGCTGAAGTGCAGTGGTATGCTCACGGCCACCCCAGCGTCGACCTGCTGGGCGCCGGTGATCCTTTCACCTCAGCCTTCCAAGTAGCCAGAACTACAGGTGTGCGCTACCACGTCCAGCTAATTATTTATGTATGTATTGTAGACACAAGGTCTCGCCAAGTTGCCCGGGCTGGTCTTGAACCCTTGAGCTCAGGCAATCCACTTGCCTCAGTCTCCCAAAGTGCTGGGATTGCAGGCTGAGCCCAGCCTGAAAGATCTTTTGTGAGGGCTACAGAAACAGTCAAATGGTAAAATTAGAATGCTGAGCCTGCCAATATCATGGGATGGGTCTTATATACTAATGAAGAGTGAGGAGAAACATCAGTGTTAGTCTTATGATAGACTCAGCTGTTTGAAGGTTTAATCAGTATAAAAGATTTTGCTACAGCTTATGCCCTCCAGTCATTGTCTTTAAGTTTAAAAGGAAACAAAGCAAATGCCTACTATGTGCCAAGGCTAGGCAATCTACTCCTCTCATTTAATCTTCACGTAAACGTGGACTTATCCCCCTTTTATTTATTTTTGATTTTGGGTCTTTTTTGAGTTGGAGTCTCACTCTGTCGCCCAGACTGGTGTGCAGTGGTACACTCCCGGCCACCACAGCCTTGACCTGCTGGGCTCCGGCGGTCCTTCTGCCTCAGCCTTCCAAGGAGCTGGAACTACAGGCGTGCGCTACCACGCCAGGCTAATTTTTGATTTATTGTAGAGATGAGGTCTTGCCAAGTTGCCCGGGTAGGTCTCGAACCCATGGGCTCAGGCAATCCACTTGCCTTGGCCTCCCAAAGTGCTGGGATTACAGGCTGAGCCACCGAGCCCGGCCGTATTTTTTTTTTTATGTAAATAAGGATGAACTTATTTATGTAAAACTGGATGAACTTATTTATGTAAAACTTACTATGTTGTCCAGGTTTCAAGTGCTCCTCCTGCCTTGGCCTCCCAAAGTGCTAGGATCACAAGCGTAATACACCACACCTAGTCCATCCCCTTTTTAAAGGAAAGGAAACTGAAACTTGGAGAGGCTACGTAGGCCAGGGCACACGGAACAAAAGTTAAACCTAGGAGTCACCAGAAGGCCTGTGCTCTTTCCATTCCTTACAGTCTTGGCCTCCTTTGTCAGTTGCTGGCCCTCAGTACCACCAGGATCACTTGCACACTGCACACCTGACCAGAAGGTCAAAGCTTAATGCCTTGCATAACAGGCAGGTACAGCACTTAAACTCTTCTGATAATGAATGCTTACCAAGGGGAACGGAGCAGAAGTGGAATTAGAGAGAAGTCTAGATCACACATGACCTACTGAGCCCACAACCCAGAAACAAGATGCATGTGCAATGATCTCTGACAGTATAGGGTGATGACACTATTGCCAGATTCCATTACTCATTATCCCATTATCCATGATCAGAGAAGCTTCCCAAAACATGACAAGGGGGTCAGTGGCAGCAGTGCTGGGGAGAGAGAGAGGGAAGAAGCAGGGAACACGCCTCACCTCTCTGCGTTTCTCCAGCAGGCTCTCTAGCCGCTCAGGTGCTCTCTGCCCTGGCCCCTTGTTTCGTTCAGCCTCATACTGACGTTGATTGTTGTCTCTGTGCAGACTCAGCTGGAGGGCAACTCCTACCAGGGATGTCATCAGTTTCATGGCTTTCAGTCAGAAAAACGTAATTAAAAAAACATTACTTAAGTCATAGAGGGCAGGATGCGTAGGAGGATAGTGAAAATGAGAAACCGGAGTAGAGTGACCCTAAGATCCTAAGACTGGCTATCCTTTAGTGGACTTTTCCCCTCTAACTCTTCTGGCCTTCCTTATCCCTCAATTTGTTCCCGTGGTGAGCGCTGAGAAAAATATGAAGGCTGGAAATCATTACTGTGAACTCTTTCTTCTGAAAAATGAGTAACTGGATTGAAGTTTGGGATTAAAAAAAAAGCATGACCCTGAAGTAAAGAGCTAAGATGCAGGTAGGAAAGAAGATTCAGAAGCAGGAGAAAAACCTTACCGACCCCCAAGAGACATCCACAGAGTAAAAGTGAGCACTCACCAGCCAGGGTGCTAGTGTGACGGAAGGCACGGACTTGCGAGTCTGAGAAGCCAGTGAGCAGGGAGATGAGGTTGTCCATAGGGAAGCCATCGTAGAGGAGGCTGTACTGGCACTGATAGACCAACGTCTTCACAAACTCACAGAAGCTGCCCCGAAACTTCTTCCAGGATGAACCCGGAGCTGTCAATGGATAATCCCCTGAGTCCTACAGAAGGGTTTATGAAAGGATGGGAGCGTTATTACCAGGTCCACGAAGCCACAGGAGCTTGAAAGTCAAAATCTAAAAGTATCGTAAAAATGTGTCTTACTGGCCAGGCTCAGTGGCTCAGCCTGTAATCCCAGCACTTTGGGAAGCCGAGGCGAGTGAACTGCCTGAGCCCGTGGGTTCGAGACCAACCCAGGCAACTTGGCGAGACTTCATCTCTACAGTAAATCAAAAATCAGCCAGGCGTGGTAGCATGCCTGTAATTTCGGCTACTTGAAAGACTGAGGCAGAAGGATCTCCGGAGCCCAGCAGGTCGATGCTGGGGTGGCCGTAAGCATGCCACTGCACTCCAGCCTGGGCGACAGAAAGAGACTCCAACTCAAAAAAATTGTGTCTCATTATGCCTCATTTCCTATTATTCTCATCAACTCTAGAAGCACATTATTTAGATATCTAATATAGTATCTATGAGTCCCTTTTACCCCCAAGAGATTGAACTCCTCCTCCTAAAAACGACCCCCTTTCCCAGAATCAGCAGGAAGAGGGTACTAGGTCTTGCGTTTCGAAGTAACAGGGGCAAGAGGGTCCCGATCGTCTTCCTCCACCTCATTAAACTGTTCTGTCAGGTGCCGGATGATCTCTGAGTTGGACATCTTCATGAACATCTCAGTGGTCACAGTGCCTGAAGAAGGAAGGAAATGAGGTACTTTCAAGGAAAGTAACAGGACACTGTGATCATTTACAGATATATCTCAAGATGAGTAAGAGGACGTATTAGAAAGAGTTTAGGTGGGGAATGAGAAGACCTGAATCCTAGGCAGCCTCTCTAGAAAACCAGAAGAGGGGCTGCACGCAGTGGGTCTCACCTATAATCCTAGCGCTTTGGAAGGCTGAGGTGAGAGGACTGCCTGAACCCACAGATTTGGGCAACTTGACGAGACCTCATCTCTACAATAAATCAAAAAATCAGCCAGGCATGGTGGCGCATGCCTGTAGTTCCAGCAACTTGGAAGGCTGAGGTGGAAAGATCACCTGAGCTCAGCAGGTTGAGGCTGCAGTGGCCATCAGCGTGCCACTGCACTCCAGTCTGGGTGACAGAGTGAGACTCCAACTCAAAAACAAAACCAAGGGAAGTCAAGAAGTGGAAAGCTGTGGTTAAAAAAAAAAATCCAAACAAAAAACAAGAGAGAGAAGCCGGGCTCGGTGGCTCAGTCTGTCATCCCGCGCCTCTGGGAGGCTGAGGTGAGTGGATGGCCTGAGCCCGCGGGTTCGAGACCCGCCTGGGCAGCGAGACCTCTTCTT
>NW_007050376.1:0-1561 GCF_000164805.1 Carlito syrichta
ATCATTGTGGATGAGGGCCCACCTTAATGCCCTCATCTTAACTTGGTCATCTGTAAAGACTCCTTTTCCAAATAAGGTCCCATTCGCGGGTGCTGGGAGTTAGGACTTGAGCATCTTTTTGGAGGACACAATTCAACAGATGATAGACCTGTCATGAAATAAACAAACACTGTGCCGTGTTTTTTTGGGGGCACCAGTTGCATGCCTGGCACCATGCCAGGCCCTGGGCACTCTGAGATGTAAAGGTGACATTTCTACCCTTGTGGTGCTCAGAGCACCTGAGGGAGAGGGACAGATGGATGAACACAAGCCAGGCGGGGACTGAGGGTGGTAGCATGCGAGCTGTGTGTATGACTTGCGGGGGGGACACCAGGAAATAGTCCTGGAGAGGAAGGTGGTACTGATGGTGATGGTGGCCTTGATGCCCGGGAGGAGTGAGCAACTGAACCATCCTCGGCAATAAACAGGAGTTGCAGATTGATGAGGAGTGTTTGTTTGTTTTGCTTGGAGAGAAGTTTGTGTTTTTAGAGCTCAGTTTGTCTCCATCCCTGATTTTACAGGGGAAGAATCTGAGGTTCTGGGTGAAGTGACTCTCCCAGGGTCACGTGACCGGAAGGACCAGGAGCTTCTCTGGAAGGTGGTTCTTCTGGCATGTGACCCAGCCTGCCGTCACAGAAAAACGCTTATTCAAAGCACAACAGCCGTTTGATGACAATAGAGGTGGCTGCCTGGTTTTGCTCATCTGCCTCTCTAGGGGTTAGTGCATTTGTAGCCAATTTTCAGGGGTTTCAAATGGAATTTCTAGCTAGGTTCCTCTGAGACATAGAGAAATGAGTCCTGGCTCCGTATGTATCCTATAAAGTGCTGGGCTGAATATTCCTTCATCCAGGGAGCATTTACTGACCACCTACTGCGTGCCAGACCCGGGGTGAGAATTCAGAGCCTTAACAAAGAAGATCTCTCTTGGGATCCAAAATGGTCTTGCTGCCTTGGCCTCCTGAAAAGCAGCGTCTAACGGGGAAGGCAGTCTCACAAACAGGCCCTTGGAATCCAAGCAGCAGACAGAGGCCCTGGCTGGTGGGTCCAAACACAGGCAGATGGAAGGAGGAAGTTCCAGTGTTGACAGCACAGTGGCGGGACTGCAGGTAGCAATAATGTGTTGTAGATTTCAAAATAGCCAGAAGAGAGGGTCTGGGATGTTTTGTTCCTACAAAGAAATGATAAGTGTTTGAGATGACAGATATCCCAATTACCTTGATGTGATCATTACACATTGGATGCATGTATCAAAATATTACATGTGCCCCATAACTATGTAAATTCTTATGTAGCAATAAAAAAACATAGAGGCTGGGCTCCGTGGCTCAGCCTGTAATTCCAGCACTTTGAGAGGCCCAGGTGAATGGATTGCCTGAACCTGCAGGTTTGAGACTAGCCAGGGCAACTTGGTGAGACCTCGTCTCTATGATAAATTAAAAAAAGTTAGCTGGGCGTGGTAGTGCCGGCTACTTGGAAGGCTGAGGCGGAAGGATTGCCGGAGCCCAGCAGGTCAACACTGGGG
>NW_007050377.1:0-76828 GCF_000164805.1 Carlito syrichta
GGATATACCCTGAAGAACACAAATCACTCTATAAAAAAGATACCTGCACACGTATGTTTATCCAGCATTGTTCACAATAGCAAGAACCTGGAAACAACCATGCTGCCCATCAAAAGAGGACTGGATTAAAAAAATGTGGTACATATACACGATGGAATACTACGCAGCCATAAAAAAAAAAAAAGAACAAAATCATGAATTTCGCTGCAACCTGGATGGAACTAGAGTCTATAATACTGAGTGACCTCTCACAAAAACAAAAATCCGAATATCACATGTTCTCACTCATATAATGGACCTTGAACATCCAATGCAATACTATAAGAAAATGACTGATGGTACTGGGAAACTATGGGGGGGAGGGGGATGGGATTAACAGTAGCAAATATCTGTCGGGGGATGGGAAAACACTTCTTATCTACAGGGTGCCTGAATGAAACGTCATTGTACACCTAACCCTTAAGTGTACCCCACAAAACCATAATAAAAAATACTGATTAATGAAAAAAAAAAAAAAGAGTCTATATTGGCAAGTTGAATGCTTTTCCCAAACTCCCCAGAGGATAATGATTATCGTCAAGATTCCCTCCAAGAAACTCACCTCAGACCTGACCTTCCAACCCCTCCTGCCCTGCCTTCTGCCTCCTGCTCCCTCTCCTTCCTCCCTCAACCCTGGCCTCCGAGTTCCTTTTCATCATCATTTGCTAAGGCAGCCATAGTAGTCTGGCAGCCTAAACCACAGAAATTTATTTCCTCACAGTTCTGAAGCTAGAGGCCCAAGATACACGAGTTGATAGCTTTGGTTCCTGCTAATGAATCTCTCCATGGCCTGCAGATAACTACCTTCTTCCTGTCCTCACATGGTCCTTCCTCTGCATACTCACCTCTGATGTCTCATCTCTGTGAGTCCAAATGTCCTCTTCTTAGGAACACTCCAGTCAGATTGGATAAGGACCCCAACTAATGGCTTCATTATTACCCAGTCACCTCTGGATGTCTCCAGACTTTGGTCCAAGCTTCCTTGTTCATTTTTTCCTCTCCCTCTCTGATTTTCTATCTAGAGGATTTTATCCCTGATCTGAAACACTCCCAGAATTCAACAAAAAAAAAAATAGAGATAAAAGGTATGAGATTATGCCACAGTACTACCTTGGGCAAAGCCCAAGATCCAATCAAATAAATGATAAAAGTATGTTCTTGTCCACAAAAAGACATCTGGCCATTACAGGAGGTAAAATATATTGTTCCTCACAGAAAGATCTCCACTTAGGACATTTGCTGATGGAATTTATAAACTTCACATAATCCTATAAAACAAGAATCTTTAACCACATCCTGTGGGTCAAATCCTAAATATCATCTTTGTTTTAATGGTCCCAAGCTGAGTGTGGTCTTTATACTCTTAAACAAGTATGCTGTAAATGATACTGTAAATACCTACATTATATCCTCAAAGTTAACTCTTGGTCCACAAAGCCTAGCATACTTATTAAGTGAACATTTAAGAAAAATTTTACCAATTCCTAATAAATACAAAGCCCTGAAATATTAGCAAAAAAGCTAGAAACCCAAAACAAAACTGTCACAAGATAATATTTTTAATCTAGTAGGTGGGCAGAAATTCAAACTTCTAGCAATATATTCTGCTCAAATATTTGTTGCTAACACTATCAATTGGTACAGTGTCAGACCATCATCCTAAGTGAACTAACTCTGGAACAGAAAACCAAATGCTGCATGTTTTTATAAGTGGGAGCTAAACTAAGGATCTGCAAAGGCACCGAGAATGGTGTCATGGACACTGGAGACTCAGAGGGGGAGGACAGGAAGGGGTGGAGGGATGAAATACCATCTGTTGGGTACAGTGTGCACAGGTGGGAATGATGGGTACACTTAAAGCCTAGACCAAAAGCTATTTGTATCCCTGGAATAGGTAAAGTAAAGAAATGAGAAGAAGAAAAAACAAAGAAACCTCCTTTGACACAGCATTTCAACTTGTAGAAATTTATTTGATGATCATATCCACCCATGAACCAAAGAAGTCTGCCTGAAGATGTTCATTGTAGTGTTATTTGTAAGATCCAAATCCTGGTGAGAACCATTAGGGAATAGTTGGTTAAAACCCACGTGGAACCCTCTGCAGCCTTATTATGAGTGGGGCAGTGCTCTATGCCTAGAGCTAGAGTGGAAGAACACACACCAAATAAACACTGCATGTGATTATCTTGACATGAGGACTAGGACAGGAGTTTTCCTCTTTCCTCTCCCCCAAGTACAGTCTCAAAGAGGAAGAGCTTGAGATGGAAACTTGGGCTCGTGTGATTTTCTGAAGAATACTCTCAAAAGAAATCAGAATGGGGAGAGGAGTAGGGAAGGGAAGATAGAGATAACGTCAGGCTCCAGCCTGGTCCTGGAGGAATTCCAGAGCAGAATTGCTCCACAAGATGTGTCCTGCTTGGAGACCATTCATTCAGGTGGTGATGGGGGTGTCACTTCCAGGCACCCCTTCATGAGGTATCTTCAGTCTGAGCCCAGTATCCAGCTTCAGAGAAGGCTGGTAGATGGGCGCACCCACTGAATGGTGGCTCCAACAGCATCTGCCCCAGGCTCCATTTTCTACTGATGTGTACATCTAGTTTTCACATTCAAATTTATCACATTGGTTATAAAAAAAAATTTCTTTTTTTTTCTTGTTGAGTCAGTGTTTCACTCTCTCACCCAGGCTGGAGTGGAGTGATCATTGCTGATCACAACCTAGAACTGGGCTCAAGGAATCCCCTTGCCTCATACTCCCAAGTAGCTGGGACTACAGGCACATGACAGCACTACCAACTAAGTTTTTTTATTTTTGTCACTATGCTGCGTAGGCTGGTCTTACACTCTTCTCCAATGCAGAGCTCAAAAAATCCTCCTGCATTGGCCTCCCAAGTGCTGGAATTATAAGCCGCTCATGGCTTTGTCCACAGTCCTCCTGGGGCTATAGGGGGAGGAGGATGACACCAACAGAGATGGGATTTGTGCCTCACCTCCCCATCTGTCTGTATCACTGTGGATAACTACCACTGCTGTCCCATGACTGACAGTAATAGTCAACCTCGTCCCCAGCCTGGACCCCACTGATGGTCAGGGTGACTGTGTTCCCCAAGTTGGAGCTGGAGAATTGCTCAGGGATGCCTGAGGGCCATTTGCTATCATCATAGATGACCAGCACAGGGAACTGGCCTGGCTTCTGCTGGTACCAGTGTGCATAATTGTTCCTATGCCTTTCCTCTGGCAGGTTACCTGGCTGTCTGTCACAAGACTTCAGACACTGCAAACATTTGAGTCAGCTCAGAGGAGTTCACAGAACATGCAAGAGAGGACAGGAGAGATGAGTCTATGAAGAGGAGTCTCATTTCTGATGCCTCACACCCTGCACCATTTCCTGTGTAGATTGGAGGTCAGGGCCAGGCTGATCTTTGGCTCTGAAGGCACTGAGCCCCAGTAGTCAGCACCTGTTCAGAGAGTTAGAGAGGTGAGCAGGGAAGGGAACAAGGCTGTGGTGGAGACACCTCAGAGTTCTAACGCTGACCTACAGCTGGCGTGGGTCTCCGGGCCCCTATTATCGTATGGGGAGTCTCTTCATGCAAATCTTGATTCTTCCCTCTTACAGCCTTGTTGGGTGGTACCCTGGTGAGGTTGCAATGCAAATCTGTTCTCCATTCCTAGGATTGTCTGTCTGAGCCCTGTGCCTGAGGGTCTCGTGTTGGCATTTTCCCAAGTTCAGAAGAAGGGCCGGATGTGTGTCATGAATGGGGGGTAGATTTGGCCTGATAGAAGGAGCCTCAAAGGAAGCCTCAGTCATGCCTACTACACTTGAGCACCACCGGGAGACCTGGAGTTATTAGGTTTCTCAAGACCCACAGAGTTCCCTGCTGCCCACAAAAGGAATGGTATCCCCAATGTATCACTAGCTAATGCAGAATTACTACTTCTGAGTCCCTAATACATGCTAGATGTTGACTTTTTTCCCACAAAGCTTAAAATACCATTTTTTTTAACATTTCAGAAAGTATACCAAAAAATACACTGAAACAATTGAGAAAATTCTCAACCTCAATCAAAATAGGAGAAATTCAAAATAAACTGTCACAAGATAACATTTTTAACCTAACAGCTTGGCAAAAATCTAAATTTTCAACACTATACTCTGATCAAATACTTATAGCTAACACTGTGAATTGGAACAATCCTTCTCATGAGGAAGATGAAAATATATGGAAAAAATGACAAAGACATATCCTTTGACCCAGCAATTTTATTTTAACAAATCAATCTGATGATTATATTTCATGTAAATTCATGGACTGCATGAGGATGTTCACTACAGTGCTATTCATAATATCAAAATCCTGGTGAGAACCATTAGGAGATATTGGTTAAAACCCACATGGAACCCTCTGCAGCTTTTTCATGAACAGAGCAGTGCTCTACGCCTAGGGTAGAAGGACACATAAGAAATGGTGCATGTGATGGTCTTGACATGAGGATCAGGACAGGGGCCTCCCTCTCTCCTCTTTCCCAAGTGTAGTCTCAAAAAGGCAGAGCTTGAGATGGGAACTTGGCCCATGTGATTTACTGAGGAGTGCTCTCAAAAGAAACCAGCATGGGGGGAGGATAGGGAAGGTACAGAGATAAAGATGGTACAGAGATAAAGTCGGGCTCTAGCCTGGTCCTGTGGGGAAGTCTGAAGCAGAATTGCATCACAAGGTGTGTCCTACTTGGAGACCAGTGAACAAGGTTTATGTCCCCTGACCCAGTCATTCATTGGCTGCATGTGATGAAGGTGGGTGTCACTTCCAGGCACCCCTTCATGAGGTGACTGCAATCTGAGAGCCCAGGACCCACCTGCAGAGAAGGCTGCCTGGCTGGGAGATGGGCACCCTCTGAAGGGTGGCTTCAACAGAATCTGCCACAGACTGCAATTGGAAATTTTCTACTGACATGCATGTATTATCCAGTATTCAAATTCATCATGTTGTTTCTAAAGGAGAATTCCTTAACTTCCCAAGACAAAAGTCTATGAGCAAGAGAATAACAATCAGATCATGTCTACATCTCCTCCCTGCTTCACTGAACATGAGGTGGCCTCCACAGGGCTCTGGGGATAGAAATGTTTCCAAGATATTTATACACAGGGCAGGTTTAAGGAAAGCAGACAGAACCAGAGTTTTGGTGAACTATAGCCCTTTCCTGGGATGGGGAAGTCTGCTCTCTGCCCCAAAGCCACTGCATGAGCTGTTGGAGTTCTTGGTCCAGCTCTCCCATAGGACACCGTTTCTGTGAAATGGGTGTGTGGTGCCACAGGATACAGAAGTGCTTAGCTTGTCCCTGGCAATGCTGGGGATGGCTGTACCCTGAAAGATGGACCTTGAAGCAGCTGGGAATGACATGGGGCATTTGTCTATCTGCTGTGATGGTTACTGAGAAGCTTGTCCAGGTTTCTTCAGAAACTGTCATGGGGTGTTCCTGGAGCAAATGAGAGTAACTGGAGGCCAAGGAGTCCCTGTGAGGGAGGGCTCCTGTCACCACAGGTTGGAGCTGGTAGCTGAAAGGTAGGGCAGAGAAAGGCAGATCAGTGAGTACAACAGGGAGAAAGACTCCTCAGAGAGACCCTTGTTCACGCCCCACTCCAAGTCTCAGGGATTGCATTCTGAACTGTGCAAAGGCGCATGAAAAGGACAGTGGACATGGAGTGAAGCCCCCATAGATGCTAATTCTCAGGACCCCACATCAGGTGCAGGACTCCTCTGATTTTCCCTCTTCTCCTCTTATACTTTGGTGGATGGTAGGCTTTGTTCAAATCCCTCATCCAGATTCCTGCCTCACCCAGCCTGCTCCCATAAGCCAGGCTGAGTCTCATCTGGCTGAAAGTCTCCCAGCTGAAGGATGAGAGAAAGAAAGGAAGGAGTACTCAGGACTTTGTTTCTGTTTCCTTCCTTCTGCCTTCCTCTCTCCTGAGCATGAGGAGAACCTACAGTTGCTGCTTGGGAAGCACTTAGGGAAAAAGCAAATAGGGTCATTGAAAAGATTCTCAGATGAGTTGAGTTCTTCACAGACAGAGAATGATCCCACAGCCCTGCCTGTTGCTTCCTTATTCAAGAGTCGTCTTTTCTAAAGAGACGTCCTGCTCAAGATTCAACTTGGGTCTCTAGTTGATTTCCTCTAAATTGAATCTCAGTCCTTTTTCAGAAGCCTTCATGTAATTGAAATGCTCCATTTCTAATCCAAATTTTCTCTCCAGTCTACCTAAGCTTAGAAGTCCTACAATCCAGGTACCCTGTGTATCAGATACCGTCTGACCCTTGGTGGATTCTGACCAAGTGAGGATGCACATGGGCATCTGGAGACGCCCTTCTCTGTTGCACTCAGAAGCCTTGTCATGTATAAGGTGTAGGGTGCAGGTATAAGAGGAAATGGATCATTTCTCAGTGTTGGATGTCTATTCACTCAGTCTTTTTTTACCCTCGTGGGAACATCTGAGGCAGGAAGCAGTGTGTGTGACCCCATTCTTCAGGACAGGGCTGGATATTTTAGACATGTAAATGCTGTCTTTTATTTGATTAGATGGTGGCTTCCGAGTTCTATGATGACTCAACTGCAGGGATTTGGGAGCCAGGAGGCTGGAACACCAACAAGTCTCTGGAGATTTTTATCTCCCAGATATTTGAGCCCTAAGTAGGGCCTGAGCACTCCTTGAAGAGTAACTTTCAAATAAATTCTCAAAATCCAGTCCTGTTTCAAATGACATCTAAACCATATTTTTAAGTTGTACCAAGAAATGTAGTTTGATGAAGGAAATGAGGAAAACTTGGTTACTATTTGGTGAAAGCAATTTTCTCTGGAAGATAAGATGAGTGGTGGAAGGAGAGTTGTTAAGGTGATAACATGGGGGGAATACTGCTAAAACCATTGTCAATCATTGCAGTAAGGACTAATCATAAGAAGAGACCAAAAAACAGAAGGGGAACAAGGTGGCTGAGTTCAACCTGGATACTCAGGACCTTGGTAGTCATGGGGAGGAGTTTCTATTTTATACTTAGTGTGATGGATTGCCAATAAGGGGTTTCAGCAAATGAATGGGTGCCATGGTCTGCTTAATGATTTCAGAAATATTTCTGGGGACTGCGGGTTATGGGCCAGGATGGAGGTGCGTGCAGGGGTCTAATCTGGGAATGATGGAGCCCTGGGGTGCAGTGAAGACTGGGATCGTGGACAGGGTCACTAGAGCAAGAATTCATGAACGTGGTGGATACACAGGGAGATGGAAGGGAGAGAACAACAGAGAACGACCACACATTCATGACAAGGGGGAGGAGAGTCCAGAGATGAGGAGTAGAAGAGATGGGTGACTCTGGGACAATTCAAGAGTTTGGTTTAAGTGTGAAGCACCTGTGTGACATTCAAGTGAGATGCTAAGTTGCAAGTAAACTTAGAAGCTTGGGGAAGGTTGGACTGTGGATATGGATTTGGGAGCTGATGATATGTTAAAGGCAGTTTAATTTCTGCAAAAAGTTGGAATCATCAGACTTGGGATAAGAAAGGACTCAGGACCAACAGTTCTCTGCCTCTTACACTTAGGTGTCTGGAGAAGAGGAGAAGCCAGGATAGAAGAGGATGGAGAGCAGGAGAGAAGGAAAGGGAGGCTGAGGAATCTCCAGTGTCCCTCCCAAGAGGAGTTTCACACCCACTCTACATCAGGTCTCCTGCTGCTCCCAGCACCAGACCTTGCCTTTTTGGTGCACATTTTATTTGTTTACTCATCTATTGTTAATCCACCACCTTAATCCACTTCTCTTACAAAGATCAGGTTCCTTGAGAGCAGGGGCCTTGCCTGTTTTCATTACCAATGTGCCTCCTGGAACCCAGTATATGCCTCACATAGTAAATATTTTTGGATGAACAAATGAATACCTGAAGAATGGAAGTTGAGGTCTTGGTAAAGAGTCAGGATGATTAGGATGCACAGTTGAGGTTGAGTCACACCAGGGAAGACAGGGGACAGACGCCTCCTCCAACATACTTGGCTGATCCTTGAGCCTTCCCACTTCCATGCCTAGTAAAGTATTCTTTATTCCTTGTGGGCTTCAGAAAATAGAGTTGAGTTGGCTAGGAGTGTATAGCCAGGGGTGATAAGGTCCAACAAAGTCCCATCCATTAGCAGCGGGACATGCAATTCTGATCAGGGCACCGACAGTTGACATACATTTTCAGAAGTGTATCTGAAGGAAACAACATCTCAATGAGCCTGAAGACCCTGCATCCTGTGATCCTGTGTAAGGATTTGCCTGTCCTCTTCTGGAGGCAGGTGCTCAGACAAGACAAAAGCACGGCTGCTTCAAGACATCCTGGTGGGTCAGCAGGAACACATAGTGGGTGTCTTCACACATGGAGACCCACAGGCACAAAATACATGCTGCAGCTCCCAGTTACAGGACTGCTCAGACAATCAACGCCCCACCTTCAGTTAGTTGTGACTATCCTGTAAGCAGTGTCCACATACTATTTGAACAACACACTTGATGGGGAGTAAAAGGGCAAGAGACACCTTGGAATCAAGTCTATTTATGTTTGAGATTTTTGTTTCACAGATAAAGAAAATCAAAATAGCATCAATACCAGAAAGGAGTTATTTACCAAACACTATTATCAAATATACTTCTCAAATTTTGTGCAACGTTGCCTGAATGTTTTCAAATTATGCTTCACAAGCAAATGAAAATACCCTTAATTCTGTGTGTATCATCAATGTGCTTATAAAACTTCACCCATGTGAGGCCCCAGGGCCATGTATTTGGGACTGAGTGTGAGACAGGGGCAGAGAGGGACTCAGGAGTGAACCTTGTACCTTCTGATGCTCAGGAACAGGAATCTTCCCACAGGAAAAGGGGCTGTATTGCTTAAATTGCAAACTTCCAGTTACTGTAAACAGAGGCAACATTTCAGACTGAAAGCCAGAAAGATTTATAGTTGTGTCATTAAGATGACCAACCTACCCACCTCAAACTATAGATTTAATGCAATATCCATTAAATTACCAGCAGCATTCTTCTCAGGGTTGGAAATGACAGAACAGGAATTCATATGGAAATATAAATGACCATGAATATCCAAAACAATTCTCAGCAAAAACAAACAAGCAAACAAACAAAAAACAAAGCAGAAAGCATCATACTGCCAGATTTTAAGCTTTATTATAAAGCTACAATAAGCAAAACATGCTGGTATTGGTATGAGAACAGGCATACAGACCAATAAAACAGGATAGAGATTCCAGAAGCAAAAACCTCAATTTCTCAACCAACTCATTTTTGACAAAATCTCCTTAGGTTATAGAAAGATGGTGACATAGATGGAGGAAAGGTTTGTGTCTCACACCCTCATTTGTATATATCACTGAACCTTGTTGCTATACCACACCTGACAGTAATAATCAGCCTTGTCCCCAACCTGGGCCCCACTAATGGTCAAGGTGGCTGTGTTCCCAAATTGGAGCCAGAGAATTGCTCAGGGATCCTTGATGGTTGCCTTCAATCTCCATTGATGCCCAACACAGAGACCTGGACTGGCTTCTGCTGGTACCAGTGTGCATTTTTACTACCAGTGTTGTTTCCTACACAGTTGATCCTGGCTCTCTGTCCCAAAGACATAGAGGGTGGTTGAGTCAGCTAATAGAAGGACATGGAGTCAATCAGAATGGTAAATAATAAGAAAATTAGCTGGGCTCGGTGGCTCAGCCTGTAATCCCGCGCTTTGGGAGGCTGAGGTGAGTGGGTTACCTGAACTCGCGGGTTCGAGACCTGCCTGGGCAACTTGACGAGACCTCATCTCTACAATAAATCAAAAAATTAACTGGGTGTGGTAGTGCACACCTGTAATTCCAGCTACTTGGAAGGCTGAGGCGGAAGGATCAGCGGAGCCCAGCAGGTCGAGGCTGTAGTGGCCAGGAGCGTGCCACTGCACTCCAGACTGGGTGACAGAGTGAGACTCCAACTCAAAAAAAAAGAAAATACTTGAAGTTGAACATCTAATTTCCAAGATTCCTTTGCACCTGTCTGACCTGGAACCAATCAAGAGATGGAAGGAACTTCAGGATACCCTGTTGAGGGAGAAGAATTCAGAACCAACAGTCTTTTCTCCTGTGGCAGGTTCATAAACATCCCGCTCACCAAGGCAGACCCCTGCTGAGCTCAGAGTCTCAGGGCCAGACTTGTTCCCACACCCTGGGACTGGGAAAGTTGGTCGGACCCAGGAGCAGCACCTGAGCAATGAGCGAAGAGGTCAAAAAGAAGAGGGGTTCAGGCCATGGCAGAGGTATCCCAGATGCTGCTTCCTGAGACTCATTCTAAGCAGAGTCCTCCAGACTTTTTTTTACACCTGGCTTGAGAGGGCTATCTAGGGTGCAAATCAGCCTGAGTCAGACTGCTGCAGGAGGAGATTTGTGGTTTCCAGAAAAAGGGTCAGCCTCAAGGGAGCCAAGGAGAAAAGGGGGCCCTCCAGATTCATCCTCAGCCCACAGTTTCTCCCTCATGGCTCATATTCTTGTCTGGGCTCACATCTGGACCCTAGACTGTGTCCTGACCTTACTCCTGGGCTGGTCAGGTCATGCAGAGCTCAGAGGTGAGTCTGTGTGCATTGTGACTTTATTCTACAGGTGATAATACAAGGCTATCACAGGTGCAGAGTCCTTACCCAGACTATAGCTACTGACCTGGACAGCCCAGTCCAGATTCCTCCCTTTGTTGTATACATGGAGCATTTTAGGAGCCTCTGATATACTAACAGGCTTTGCCCGTTGTGTGACTTCTCAAGCAAATGCACCTTTGTGTTTTCATATCCCATATGTGCCCAAAAGTTCAATTACAGGTTCAGGACTTGAGAAATGTTTGTCCAGAATTTTTGCCTCCTGTAGTTTGGAGATGGAGAGAAAATTAAGTACCTATACTTGTCCTGGAGAAATACAGAGATTATACAGCAGCCTAATGTGTGAGACATGGATCAGAATTTGTGCACCAGTGTCAAGGATGATGCAGCAGGAAGACACCTTTCCTTCCAGGTCTCAGGCTGTGATCACTGACTCTTCCTGGATGTCAGCATCTCCAAGCCCATTCCATCCCTAGTTGCCTCTCCCAGATGACTCTCTGCAGCTCCTGGTGGCTGCTCCACATTGGCTGCTGGAGGTTCAGGAGCCTCCTTGGTCCAGGTGTGGATTCAGAATCTGTTTTTCAGGTCCTAATTCCCAGATCAATGCCCTACCCTGCCTCAAGACCAGGTTTGGGTAGCTCAGTTGCCCATAAAAGTGTGAGTATGCCCACTGGTAGAAAAGCAGACAGGGCCCACCTGAGGCCTTGCTGCACCTGTCTTAGGGATATAGGATGTGGAGGTGGCAACAGGACTTGGAACTTGTGGCCATGGGACTCAGGGACTGCCTGTTACTGGTGCTGGTTGTGGGAGCAGGCTCAGTAAACTGTTGGTGGCCACTGAGCCAGACAGACACAGGAATGCTTCCACCCAGCAAATCTTTGATCTGATACCCTCTGGTTTTGCCCAAATCTAGTCTTAGGAGTTCAGCCTGAACTAGACACACGCTGCATAAAGTCAGTTTCTCATCACGTGTATGTGGTGTGCAGTAGACACACTGGGTTTGCAGAAAAGCACACAAACTCCATCACCTCCTACCTTAGTATTGTCTTCTAAGGTAATTTAAAAGACAGGTGCCTGTCTTTCCCAAGTCCCTTTCAGAGGATTGGGCCTGTGACCCAGCTTCAACCAATGGGATAAGTGTCCATCGGTTGAGGTTGTTCTCAGGGAACTTCTCATCTTGTGAAGACAAGAATCCGATTAGATGTGTGCTGCACTTTTCCTCTTGAATGTGGACATAATCGCAGGAGATGCATCTGCCTTCCTAAGGTCTTATGTCAACAAGAATGAAAACAAAATCAACATGATAGAGATGGTGAAACAGATTTAGAAAGATCCAGGTGCCCTCCAGTTATTGAAGAGTCTCTAGGAAACCATAAGTGTCTTACTTTCAACTTGCTTTTGCTCCTGGCTGTTTCTGCCCCTGTTTTTTATTTGTGAGTTATCTGTTCAATTAAGAAAATAATTAGCCGGTCTCGGTGGCTCAGCCCATAATCCCGCGCTTTGGGAGGCCGAGGTGGGTGGATTGCTTGAGCCTGTGGGTTCGAGACCCGCCTGGGCAACTTGGCGAGACTTCATCTCTACAATAAATCAAAAACTAGCCAGGTGTGGTAGCGCACGCCTGTAGTTCCAGCTACTTAGAAGGCAGAGGCGGAAGGATCGCCGGAGCCCAGCAGGTCAAGGCTGCAGTGGCCGGGAGTGTGCCAATGCACTCCAGTCTGGGCAATAGAGTGAGACTCCAACTCAAAAAAAAAAAAGAAAACAATTAACACAAATAAATCAGTTAGCACAACTAATGATAAGAAAAGAACCCTACAGTGGTAAATGTTATGTAGACCAAAGAATGTGGACAGCTCATGGCCAGCAGGCCATGTTATAATGAGATCCAGGAATGCCCCCATGGAGGAGTATCTTTGGAACCCCTCTCAGGACAGAGGAAAGGAATGTGGGAAGGGGTCATGAGTTTGAGAACCTGAAGGACAGTGGCAACCTGAAGTAGGGCTGAGATTTACACTAGACACATCAACTGTGATATTTAAACTAATGAAGAATGTCGAAGGCCCTGGTGACGTGTAGTTGGATGTTATAAAAAGGAATTCAGGGTAATTTTTGTGTTCTTTGATAGCTGCTGATCACACACAGAGGTATCAAGGATGGTTCTTCAGGGCAGGGACAGGTGAAGTCAAGTGGCTAAAGACTCTTGGGGGAGTACTCAACCTTCCCTCCACCCTCTGCCCACCTTGCAGCTTTGTGTGTACCCACTATTTTGCCTGGGCCTCTGGTCCCATGGGGGCTGCCCAGCACTGCTCTCTCTGAAATTCTAAGGTTCTGTGATCCAGAAGTACAGAACCTAGAAAGTGCACTTGACAGAGAAGGGAAGGTTTTTAGAAAGAGAGTGACAATGTCAAGGTCACTTAGAGAGGAAGGGAGAAAATGGGAACCAAGGAAGTCCTAGAACCACAATTACAGCCTCCTCAGGTGCTTTGGGACCATCCTGGGCTAAGGGATGGCCTGTGGGAAATCCTCAAATTCCTGAAGCCCTGATGGAGAAACCTCTCCCCATGTCTCTTCCAGCTGCCTTGGGCTGGGCTGCTGCACTCAACAGGGGGGTGGGTTAGGGTCTGGGAGGGCAGTCAGCCCCCTGCCCCATGTGGGGCTAATCAGAAATCCCAAGAATGAAAAGTCCTTGGTGAGAAGAAACTAGACCAGTTTTTCACAATCTTTTTTTCTGCAATGATTCTTGAATTATCACTTATATCTTCTGGGTCTGGTGCATAAACTAGCATGTATCCAGAGGTCATGGTCCCATTACCAGCATATATGAATTGTATGTCCAAGAATCAAATTTAATTGCCAATTCTATTTTGGGCATTGAGAAACTTTTTTTTTCTGTGTGACTCACTTCCCTAAAAATAAGACGTCAGTTCTCATGCCAAAATGAATTTCTCATACCTAAAGAAAGCTTCAGTTTCTTCAGCTTCATTCTACCCTTGACATTTAAAAATTATCCAAGAAATTTAAAAATAAAGTTTTTAAGTCATAAGTCATAAATATCTGAGAAATGAGGCCTAACACATAGTTTTATTCTGTGTTTTATAAAGAGATTTTCTTAAGGAGGGATATACACAGGCTAAGGATAAACTCGAGAGGCCCATGGTTCTATTCATGTGTTGGTTCCTTCAGCTTTTATAGTCCTATTTTGGCTTAAAAAGTGTTATTGCTGAAACTAAAAATAAGGAGTGGAATTTTATTTATTGGGTGATAAACCAGAGCTTGTGTTTGTGACTCACAGGGTGTATGTCTGCTAGACATAGGATGTGCATGGATATGTCTTCTCTTGCATAGGACCCTTGTGGTGTCTGTTCCTGGTCACACCTGGGAGCTGCATGGACATGACTGCTCACATGCAGAAGGATGACTCCTGTCCTCAGACACCCAGAGCTGGTTCGTCCAAAATCTGGACATCTCATCCTGAGGACACGATCCTACTGGTCTCCAATCCTTCCTTTCACAGTTAAGTTCTCAGGGACATAAGGTTACAGGACAAGTCTTTCTCCTGTCACAATCTGTGTAGAAATGGAAGGAGAATGCTGTCCCTAATGCAGGAACCAAGCTGTCAATTCCCACTACATGGGTCTGTGCATTGATCTCTTCAGGAACCTGTATTAAAGTCACAAAATGTTTGGATTTAAAATGAATGGAATACTTAGTGAAAACTGAGATTCAAATGGGAATCTGACATGCGTCTCCTGTTGCTTTGGCTACAGGAGAAACACTCAGAGTGAGCTAAGACCAAGGTCAATCTCATTGCTCAGAGGATGCGAGAGTGAGACCAGGCTGGGATGGGGAGGTTCTTGTCCCATTTTCCCATGTGTCTGTGTCACTGTGAGTCACTGAAAGCTGCTCTCACTGCCATCATAGGTGGCACAATAATAGTCAGCCTCGTCCCTGGCCTGGGTGCCACTGATGGTCAGGGTGACCGTGCTCCCCGAGTTGGAGCCAGAGAATCTCTCAAGGATTCCTGAGGGCCAGTAGCTATCATTGTAGAAGACCAACACACATACCTGGCCTGGTTTCTGCTGGTACCAGTCAGTATATTTATTTGCCAAATTATCTCCAGAGCAGGTGATCCTGGCCATCTCTCCCAAGGAGACCACGGTGCCTACAGGGAGAGAAAAAGAGAGGTAGGGGATGAGGGATCTACCCCAGAGATCTCTTGCCTCTTGCTGTGGAAGGATTCCCCCACCCAATAATGGTTTGGATGATTTGCATGAATTCCCTAGGAAAACCCCCTTTAATCAACCTCAGCCTTAGTGGCCCATAGACTTACTGGTTATGGGATGTTTGCACAAACTAAAACACAGTCGCTCTCTCCTAGCAGGTGCAGCCTCTCAGGCACTCAAATCCAATGAATACCAAGTGGGGGAATTTCAGCTCCAGCCACCCCTCTTCCTGCAGCTGGTTCATGAGCATCCTGTCCATCACAGGCAGGGTCCTGCTTAGCTCTGAGTCAGGGCCAGGTTTGTCCCTGAGCCCTGGAACTGGCCAGTTGGGTGGAACTCTTGGACAGTACCTGTGTATGGTACTGGACAGTACCTGTGTATGGCCTTGGAACCCTTGGGCAGTACCTGTGTATGGCCAGGAGACCAAGGAGAAATAGAGTCCAGGCCATGACAGAGGTGCCCTGCCCCTGTTGCTATTTTCTGAGTCCCAGGCTGGGTGGGTCCCCCTAGGCCTCTCATCTCCTGGCTGGAGAGAGCTGCCCAGGATGCAAATCAGCCCAAGTCAGGGACTGCTGCTGGAGGAGTTTCATGGCTTCCAGAGAAGGGCTCAGCCTCAAGTGATACAAGGAGGGGAGGGGCAGCCATGAAGACTCATCTAGGCTCATGGATTTTCCTTTACCTGCTCATTTTATAGTCTGAGTGGACAGTTTTACCTCACACTGTATCTTCACCTACACCTGGGATGACTAGGTGGTTCTGTCTTCATTTTTTTTTTTGGCAACATAACAATTTATTATGTGGGCAACAAATGTTAATACTTTATAAACAATTCTGTTATTAAAACAAATGATTCTACATAGCCTAAATCAACCTTCAAATTTCACTGTATGCTCACGAGCTAAAACAGATTACAAGCATTCAAGTATTTCTTTTCTTCTGATAGTGGAATGTATGTGCAAACAGCCTTCTTCAGTTTTCAAAACTGAATCTGGTTATTTACTAAACATAAACTTACAATATACACATTTTAAAGAGTAATTATCTTTGCTCTGATGTCTATGAAAATACATCTTATTTACATTATATCAAATTACACATATGGCTTGTAAGTATTGATACTATGAAAATGCATCAAGATATTAATGGTCTGGCCTCATATTCCCATTAGCATGTAAGTAGTAAGACAAATGATTTCTAAAACTCTCAATGATTCTTTGTCATTTATTTCCGTGGAAAAATATGTCATTCTGAGCACTCACCTCATACTGAACTTAAAACAATGCTCAATGTGAACCACAAAAAACCTCTTCACTTTGATCTTTTAAAGGAGATTACATATCAGTGTTCTTCATCCTCCGTGGAAAACATGTGATGACTGCTGGTGACCTAGTATAAAAAGACATTTCATAGCTCTAACGTACCAACAACTGACCCCATGCTTTTACATAAAAGTTACGAATGAAAGCATAGCATCATGTGAGTTGAATTATGTCAATATTGTTTGCTTTTCAAAATATCCTCAAATTCTGTCAATGCACAGCCAAAGGTACACAGGGAATATACTTATGCTTTCCTAAAAACAAACAAACAAAAAATCATCTTCTATTGCCATTCAGTATCTGGTATTGATATTTCAACTTGACTTTTCAGTAAATAAGTCTCCGTACAAATTGCATCTGTAAAATTTTCAGTCTGAATACCCTAGTGTCTCCAACGGCATATATTTTGAACAAAAACCAGACCACATTCTTTAAATATGTAGATTCTCTCCAAAGCACAGTCTAATGTCAAATAAAGTTTTTGCTGGTTAATGTCTTTAGACACTTTTTACGATTGTACATTCAAAATATCTGTGATTTGAGTAAAGATAATGGTAGTCTTTATGTCTGTAAATTTCTCACCATATCTCTGTGGCTTATAACTTGATATATGTTTTCCCAGTCATTACACATACTGAAAATTTAGAGTATAAATTCTCTGATGTTGAGAAGACTTGAAAAAACAGTGAAAATGTTTACCCCATTCTGCCCACCTATATATTTAGGGAATCCCTAAATATAGATGCTCATATGTCAACCAAGTACTGAATGAGAGCTAAAGGCTTTATCACATTCCTCTCATTTATATAGTTTCATCTCAGTATGGATTCTCACATGTCCAGCAAATTGTATATGAGAACAAAAGCCTTACCATATTTTTCACATCTGTAGAGTTTCTCGCCAGTATGGATAATCATGTGTCCTGCAAATCCAGTATGAGAGTGAAGGGCTTTGCCACATTCTTCATATTTGTAGGGTTTTTCTCCAGTATGGATGGTTTTATGTTCTATACTTTATGACAGCAAAAGGTTTTGCACACTCTTCACATTTGTAGAGCTTCTCTCCAGTATAGCTCCTCATATGTATGGAAAATAGTTTGAAAGCAAAAAACTTTGCCACATTCGTCACATTTGTAGGGTTTCTCTCTAGTATTGATGGTCTTATGCCCAACAAATCCTTTATAAGTGTGAAAAGCTTAGCCACACTTTTCACATTTGTAGGATATCTCAACAGTATGGATCTTGACATATTGAGCAAGTAGTCAAAGAGAGTGAAAGGCTTTTTCACATATTTCACATTTGTAGGGTTTCTCTCCAGTGTGGATGGTCATGTGTCAAGCAAATCCATTTTTTTTTTTGAGTTGGAATTTCACTCTGTCGCCCAGACTGGAGTGCAATGGCACACTCCTGACCACCGCAGCCTCGCCCTGCTGGGCTCTAGTAATCCTTCTGCCTCAGCCTTCCAAGTAGCCAGAACTACAGATGTGTGATACCATGCCCTGCTAATTTTTTATTTATTGTAGAGATGAGGGCTCGCCAAGTTGCCCAGGTGGGTCTCGAACCCGCGGACTCAGGCAATCCACTCACCTTGGCCTCCCAAAACGCTGGGATTACAGGCTGAGCTGCTGAGCCCAGCCTACCACGTTCTTAACACTTATAGGACCCAGTGTGAATGATCTTATACTTAACACGCAGTATGGATGGTCTTATGTCCAGCAAATCCTTTATGAGAGTGAAAGGCTTTGCCACACCCTTCACATGTGTAGGATTTCTTTCCAGTATGGATCACAGTATGTTGAGCAAGGTCTGAATGACTGTGAAAGGCTTTGCCACATTCTTCACATTTGCAGGGTTTCTTTCCAGTATGGATCATAGTATGTCCAGCAAGGTTTGAACAACGGTGAAAGGCTTTGCCACATTCTTCATATTTGTAGGGTTTCTTTCCAGTATGGATCAAAGTATGTCGAGCAAGGTCTGAACGACTGTGAAAGGTTTTGCCACATTCTTCACATTTGTGGGATTTCTCTCCAGTATGAATGGTCTTATGTACAGCAAGTTCTCCTTGAGAGCAAAAGGCTTTGCCACATTTTTCACTTATGAAGTCTCTCTCTTCCCTATGGATTCTTTCACATCTATTTAGATAAGATGATTTCCTAATTGCTTTCCCACATATATTGTGTACATTTCCTCCACTATTTTTTTTTTATGTTGGCTACATTTTGAGAACTGGTTAAATGTTTTGCCATATTCATGTTTGAAAGCCATTGCAGAAATTTGGATACTCTGGTGGATAACAAATCTGGAGTGTTAATGAAAGACTTTCCCACTCTTGTTACATATGTAATGGTTATTTGCAACTGAGCATCCTATCTGCTCTTCACCCTCATGCACACTTTTCCAAGATGTTTTTAAGCGTAAGTCTTAAGGTCAAATTTTCCATATTTTCCCATTAGCACCTTTTTAAATGAGACTTCTATGCTCTTCTCTGGCAAAAGGCCCTCAGTGTAATGAGAAGTCACAGCTGGAAGTTTGGCTAACGTATTGTGTCTCTTCACGTCCCAAGGCTCTTTTCTTTGCTCTAGACACGTGATCAGGTCTGGTTTAGAGACAGCAAGTCCCAGAAAAACCAGGTTTCTGTGGTTCTCTATCATCAGAGTCCTGTACAATATTCGCTGAGAGGGGTCCAGGCATTCCCATTCTTCTGGAGAGAATTGTATGGCCACATCCTTGAATGTCAACAGCCCCATCACCCGGCTTCTGGGTGTCCCAGCATCTTTCTTACTGACTCTCCAGACCTGCATTTCACAGGGAGAAAAAGGAAGAAGCAAAGGCATGTGATTCTTTCCAAGATGATTCAGCACTTCTGCAGGCCCAGAAAACAAAATGCCTGTCTTCATTTTTTTGGTGCCATTCTACAGGTGACATCAATAGGCTTAGCCATATGTGGCTTCTGCTGCAAATCAAGAAAGCAGCAGAGTCAGAAAAAAGCTCTCCCCTACAAAGTGTACATGTAATATTTTAAATGTCCAGAAAGGTATGGAAATATTCTGTCCTTGATATGAGCTCATTCTGCAGATTATAGATGCTGTGCCTCAGTGTCCCCAGTATGCAATCAGGGCGGGTTACAGATTCCACCCTGAAGAAATGTCTGACAGTGACTGAGTTTTAGCACCAATGGCACAGTTAGGGGTAAGTGAAGTGCTTGGACATGTGGCAGAATAACAGGAAAATTCTACCAGAGCCACAAAGGGGAAGCATGGAGAGAGAATTTGTCCATCAGTGTCAAAGATGATACTCTAGAAAAAAAGAACCCCTTTTCCTCCACGTCTCAAGTCATAGTCACTGACCCTCCCAAAATGTCAGCATCTCCCTGATGCCCAAGCTTATCCCAGCCCTAGGAGACTTTGCCTGGTGACTCTCTGCTGCCTCCTGGTGGCCTCTCTATACTGGTTGCGGAAGACTCAGTGGCCTCCTTGGTACAGGGGTAGATTCAGAACTTGCTGCTCAGCTCTGATCTCTGATCCATGGACTGCTGGCTCCAGGGGAGGAATCCCTTTTGTATGTGTGGCTCCTGCCTGCCTCATGGCCCTGCATGAAGGGCTCAGTTCCCATGAAGATATGAGCACACTCTATTGAATGACAATGGGCAGAGCCCACATGAAGCATCCCTGTACCTGTCTCTGGGTGGTTGGTCATGAGGATGACCAGGATTTGGCACAAAGGATCATGGAGCTCAGGGATTGCATGTCACTGATGCTGTCTGTGGGTGTAAGACCAAGGTGTGTCAGTGGCTACTGCACCAAGCACAGAGACAGGGGAACATCCAGTTAACTCAGACTCACTCTGGTCTTGCTTGCAATTCCTCCTGGAATTCAGCGTGAACAAGACACAGTCCTGCCCTCAAAGTTTTTCCATCCTGTGGTTGGGTAGTCCAATGAATACACTGGATTTGCAGCCAGTCCCCAACACCGTCTCCCTGTGTAATGTCTTCTGTTTCAAAAGTCTGATGCTTGCTTTCCCAGGTCCCTCTCAGGCAGGACTAGCCATGTGGGCCAGCACGGTTCATGGAACATAAGTGTCAGTTGACTGAAGATCTTCTCAGGGAAGTTTTATTTTTGTGGAAAAAAAGAAACTGACTGGATATGTGCAGCATCTTTCTTCTTGAATATGGAGCTGAAGCAGTCATCCTGAGGTCTTAGGTCAACAAAGATGAAAACCAAGCCAATATCATAGTGATAATGTAAGAGAGTTAGAAATATCCTGGTTACTTCAGGGAAATAAGGAGTATCTGGAAATCAACAACCATCATACCTCAGGCTTATTTTGTGAGGAGAAAAATACGCTCTTTTTTGTTTAAGTCTATGTTATTGTATGATTTCATTGAAGAATCATTCCTGATCAATTAGGACAATAATTGATACAAATAAAACCAATCCATAATGATAAAGATACTGAGAGGACCCTACAGATGGAAGTGCTTGCAGATAATTAACAAAGAATTCAGGCAGGCAGACCATGTTATAATGCAAGTCTGGGGACCATCCAGAAGAGGACTCTCTGGAACTGCTCTCAAGACAGGATGAAGACTTAAGTCTCAGGAAGTGTGGGGGAAGGATTGAGTCACAGCTCACTGAGAGACTGGTAAATGTGAAGATCTGAAAGGACAGTGAGAAACCTAAAGGAGTCTAAGATTCAAAACCAGTTCAGTACCATATAACAATTTCCTGAAAGTGAAAAATTTTGATGGCAGGAGAGATGTGTAGTCAGGTGTGATAAGGGGAATTTCTGGATAATAAATCACATGCTGTGATAGCTGCTTAGCACATCTTGTTGTCTCCAGAACAGTGCTGATGAAGCAGGAACAGATGAGACTCAGGTGGATCCAGCCCAGCCCCCTCCCGCTACCTAGTTCACTTGGGGTTGAAAACTCTCAGGAGAATGGACATTGTTCCTTCCCTCTATCCTGTGCCCACCATTCAGCCCTGTGGGGGCCCACAATGCTTCCTGTGCCACTGGTTCTGGGCCAGCAGTCTGGGGTCCTATGTGGGTCACCTCGCACTGTTTTCTCTGAAATTCTAGGCTTTTATGATCCAGTAGCAGAGAACTCAGGGAGTTCACTTAACAGAGAAAGGAAGGTGTTGCAAGAGGGGGTGATAATCCCAAGGTAAACTGAGGAGGAAAAGAGAAAAGCATAAGAATAACTTCTTCCAGGTTCCTTTGACAAGCCTAGACTAGGGGAGGGCAAGTGAGAAAATCCTTATTAAAATTTTTTGACAACAACATATGCTGGCAAGGATGTGGAGAAAATGCTTCTACACTGTTGGTGGGAATGCAGACTAGTACAACCTCTTGTACTAGAAGACAGTGTGGCAATATCTGAGAGAACTAGAAATCGACCTTCCATATGACCCAGCAATTTCCCTATTGGGAATATACCCAGAGGAATTCAAATTATTCTACGAAAAAGATACCTGCACATGTATGTTTGTTGCACCTCTATTCACAATAGCAAAAACATGGAACCAACTGTGTTGCCCATCGAAGCTGGACTGGATTAAAAAAATGTGATACATACGCACAATGGAATATTATGCAGTCATAAAGAAGGACAAATATATGGACTTTGCAGCAAATTGGATGGATTTGAAGTCGATCATACTCAGTGATTTATCACAGAAACAAAGAACTGAGTTCCATATGTTCTCACTCATAAGGTGACCTTGAACAATTATAATACTATAAGAAAGCGATTGGCAGTAGTGGAAAACTGTCAGGGAAAGCGTAGTGGGACTGGCAGTTGAGGGAAACTGCTAGGGGAGGGAGGGGCATACCTCACCAACAAGGGTACCTGCATGATCAATATTTGCATTCCTAACCCTGAATTGTACCCCACATCTTTATAATAAATAAATAATTTTTTTTAATTGGGGCATTGTGATGGAGAAACTTTTCCCTGTCATTTCTTCCAGATGCTTGTGGGGGCGCACTGCTGCATCTATTAATAGACGCTTGGGTTTATTCCACCATTTTAGCTCTTAGGAACAAAGCTGCTATTTAATATTCATGTACATATTCTGTGCAGCTCCCTGCACCAGGTCAGGTGGATCTAACCAAAATAGTCTAGATTAGAAGCAACTAGAGTGACCATTTCATGTTGTGTTGTTGCTGTTGTTGTTGTTGTTTGCTTTTTTCTGAATAGAAGTCTCACACTACAACCCTGACTGGACTGCAGTGGCATGGTCATGGCTACCACAGCCTCAATTTCCTGGGCTCAGGCAATCCTTCAGTCTCAGCCTTCCAAGTAGCTGTGACTACAGTCATGTGCCACCAAACTCACCTAACTTTTTGATTTATTGTAGAGACAAGTCTCACCATGTTGCTTAGGCAGATCAGGAACTCCTGAGCTTAAGCAATCCTCTCACCTCCACATACCTGAATGATGGATTTATAGGCTTGAGTCACTGCGCATGGCCCTCTGTATGGCTTTTTAACCCTGAAATAATTTATTCACAGAAACATGAAAAACAACAGAATTATTGTTTAGGTCTTAGGGATCCAGGACACAGAATAACATTTATCCAAAGATCATAGTTTGTTGGCATAGTAAGTAATTGGAAACCTAATTATATAACTGCAATTGCCAATGCTTTTGAGCAGAGAATATATTATGTGTCTGTGTACATTTTATTTTTTTTTTAATTTAAATTTTCTTTAAAATTTTCTGTGTGGTCCACATTATCACAAACTGAATATCTAAGCAAGTCGAGGAAACTCAGGTTTTTGATTACTGCTTTTAATTTTACCCTCAACATTTTCATATTGTCCAAGTGATCTAGAAGTAAAGTTTCTAAAACCATATGCCATAGCTCTATGAAGAATACAGCCTTTGATTCAATTTGAAAATACATTTCCTTATCAAGAGTCAGCACTCATCTCTGGCATTCACAGGCAATCATACCCATGTATTGATGTCTTGATCTCTTTTATAGGCCAATATTTGCATTATACGTGTGTTCTGAATAAATAGTAAAGAATTGAATGTGTCTCTCTAATGAAGAACTTGTTCTGTGCTGTACTAGCGTTTAATTACATGTCAGATAAAAGATACCTACATATTTTATTTTTTCTTTTTAAAATCAGTTTTATTGAGATGGTTTCCAATGGCTGTGCACCCATTGAGAGCATACAACTCAGTGGTTTTCAGTGTATTCCATGTGTGTATAGTGACACCACATTCTGATTTAGAACCTTTCATCATTTCAAGGGGAAACCAAGGACCCTGTAGCTAACACCCTCCTTCCTTCCATTCACCCACCCCACCACCAGCCTAAACAAATGCTAGAGTTTTCTCAGTTCTGGACTTTTCTATGAACTTAGTCCCATACCATGTGGGTCTGGTGACTGGATTAGTTCACTTAGCATAAAGCTGTCAAGGTTCATCCTCACTGTAACACGCATGGGAACTTCATTCTTTTTATGGCTGAAAAATATTCTAGGGTAGACATATGCTGCATTTGTTGACCCAAACAACCGCTGATGGTTGCTTGGGGTTTTTTCCACCTTTAGGCTATTAGGAATGAAGCTCCTCATCAACAAGGGTACCTACATAATCAACATTTGTATACCTAACCCTGAATTGTACCCCACGTCTTAATAATAAAAAATAAAATTTTAAAAATTTAAATAAAAATAAAATAATATTTAAAAAGAAATAAAGCTGCACTAAATATTCATGTACAAGTTCTGTGCAGACATATTTTTTCAATATCTTGTGTAAATAATTTGGAGTGGTATTCCTGGGTATAGGTTAACTCTATGTTTAATCATTTAAGGAATTGCCAGGCTGTTTTCCAAAGCAGCTATCTCATTGTACATTCTCATAAATGGTGTATGAGGGCCCAATTCTCTCCATCATCATCCACACTTGTGGTTCTCTGACTTTTTTATTCTAGGCCCCCTAGTGGCTGTGAAGTCGTGTTTCAGTGAAGTTTTGGTTTGCATTTCCCTTATGACTGATGATCAGCACTCTTCAATTGCTTGTTGGCCTTCCTGGGAGGAAGGTCTATTCATTACTTTCTCATTTTAAAATGACCTTTTTGTTATTACGTCATAAGAATTTTCTATGGGCCAGTTAATGCCTGTAATTCCACATCTTTAGGAGGCTGAGGGAAGAGGATTGATTGATCCCAGGAATTCAAGACTAGCCAGGGCAATACTGTGAGACCTCGTGTTTACAAAAGCCTCTTTAAAATCAACTAGGGGCCATGGTGTGTGTCTTTAGTCCTATCTTCTCAGGAGGCTGAGACTGAATGGTGGCCTGAGCCCAGAGAGTTCAGGCTGCAGTGAGCCACGATCATGCGACTGCACTCCCGCCTGTTCAACAGTGAGTGAGTACCCAGCTCATAAATAAATAAATAGATAGATAAATAAATAAATAACATGAGTTGCTTTGTTTTCTAGATATAATTCCCTTGTTAAATATATTTTCACCCATTCTGTAGGTTGTCTTTTCACCTTATTGGTGGTATCTATTGAAGCATATAAAAGTTTCATTTAATGAATTTCAGTGTTTTTATTTTGCTGCCAGTGCTTTCATAAAGAATTCCTGCCCTAATAATTCTTTTTAAGATTTATTGCTAGCCGGGCTCAGTCGCTCAGCCTGTAATCTCGCGCCTTGGGTAGCTGAGGTGATTGCCTGAGCCTACGGGTTCGAGACCCGCCTGGGCAACTTGGTGAGACTTCATCTCTACAATAAATCAAAAAATTAGCTGGGTGTGGTAGCACGCGCCTGTAGTTCCTGCTACTTGAAAGGCTGAAGTGGGAGGATCGCCGGAGCCCAGCAGGTCAAGCCTGCGGTTTCCGGGAGCGGCCACTGCACTCCAGTCTGGGCGACAAAGTGAGACTCCAACTCAAAAAAAAAAAAAGATTTATTGCTAGAATTGTTCTGGAGGTTTTATAGTTTTTACTATTACAATTTGGTGTTTGACCCATGGAGTGAATTCTTACACATGGTGAGAGGCATGGTCCACCTTCATTCTTTGACATGTAGCCATCCAGCTGTCAGGCACCATTTTATAAAAAGATTCTTCTCTCCCCGTGGATGGTATTGGCACCCTTGTCAGAGTCAGCTGAACTTAGGTTTCTTTCTCCATGTTCAGTTCTATTCTTTTAACCAATGTGTCTGACCTGGAGCCAGCACTGTGTTTCTCTGATGATTTTTAGTTTTTGTAAAGTTTAAAATGAGGAAGTGTATCTTCCTGCTTTTTTCTTCTTTTTCAGGATTTTTTGACAAGTCTGCATCCTCTGCAATTTCATTTGAACTTCATAATCAACCTGTCACTTTAAAGATATAAATTGGGATTTTCATAGACATTGCCTTCAATCCATAGACCAGTTTATGTATTTGTGCCTCCTTAACAATAACAAGTTCCAGATCTATGAACCTGGAATGTTTTTGTTGTGTAGATATTCCATAATTAATATGAACATATTTTGTAGTTTTCAGAGCACATGTTTTGCACTTAAAAAATTATTACCAAATGTTTTCTTTAATTTGATATTTTTCATTCAGAGTTAGCTCACATTGAAATATGAGGGTGTGAGCCAGGCTCGGTGACTCAGCCTGTAATCCCAGCGCTTTGGGAGGCTGAAGTGAGTGAATTGCTTGAGCCCGCGGGTTTGAGACCCGCCTGGGCAACTTGGCGAGACCTCGTCTCTACAATAAATCAAAAATTAGCCAGGCATGGTAGCGCACACCTGTAGTTCTGGCTACTTGGAAGACTGAGGTGGAAGGATCGCCAGATCCCAGCAAGTTGAGGCTGCGGTGGCTGGGAACGTGCCACTGCACTACAGTCTGGGTGACAGAACGAGACACCAACTCAAAAAAAAAAAAGAAAGAAATGTATGTAAGGATGTGAATCTACAGGATTGAAATGACTGGGGAGTGAATGGTTCAAAACTTAAATACTTTTACCAGTCATTGTTGTGACCCTAGAGAAATGTGATTTTTATTATTTTCAGACTTAGTTGAAGTGGGATTTAGTAAAAATATATATATATGTTTATTTATATATCTATCAACATACAGAAAGGAAAAGAGAGGGAGAGAGAAGAAAAAGAAGGAGGAGGAGGGAAGGAGGAAGATGGGGGGCAGGGCAAGAGGAGAAGAAGGAGGAGGGGGGAGGAAAGAAAGAAATACCAATTGACCTGGAGCTATTGACTGGTGTGTGAAACCTCCCTCCGGGCAGGAGCACTGTGGCCCTGGCAGAGCATTGAGGTTCTGCTTAAATCAGGAGTCCTCCCAGTATTTCTGCAGCTGTGGAGAATGGAGGGGCACATCATGGGCTTGATAAAGAGGGTTTTCTGGTGAGCTCATCAGAAAGCAGTCCAGAATCCAGGGTTTAACTCCATGTCCGAAAGGAGACTGAGTCACACCCAATCAGGTAAGATTTGGCTGTTACAGATAAGTAGACATTGGAGACAATGTGAGGACAGAAGCTGGAACATCCCTGTGATGGGTCTACGGAGGCATTAGCACATCTTCTGTGGTTTTGGTGAAATATCAGGAAGGACCATATTCTATGCAGAATCTGAGGTGACAGGAGTTTTGGGGTTCAGGCAGACTCTTAGGTAGACCCAGAAGGACTGGAGTGTTCTCACTAGGAATGCTAGAAGTGGGGGTGGAGTCCATAGTATCTCCCATGGGTGTCCAAGTTCAGTGTATTATCCATGGAGTCTGACCTATAGAGCTATGAGCATTTTTCCTAAAACTTGGCATCACTTGGGTTAGTAGAAGGGCAGCCAACAGAATCCCTGTTCAATCTAATCAGTCAAAAGTAATCAAGAATGGCAAAAGGTAGTGGTTCAATGACAACACCAGTCTCTTCTCCAGTTTCCAGATCTGAGACAATTTTATAACCTAGAACCTCTTACATCATGAAGTGTCCTTAAAGGAAAATCCCTGCAACAGCACGGCAATTGAAAAAGGCAGGGTCAGCTGCTATGACTACTGCTATTGTTTGTAGATAAAGTTTTCCTGGCATTCAGAAATGCCCTTTTACTTAAGCTACCTCCATGTGACAATGGCAGAATGGAGTAGTTGCCAAAGAAACCATGTGACTGGCAAACATTAAAACATTTATTATCTGGCCTTCATGCATATGATATACCCTGAGTCTTTCCCCATCTCCACCCCATCCAAGAGAATAAATAATAACATTTCTTCCTTGGTTGGGAGTGGCATGTACTAGTGGCACCATCAATAACTTAAAGATTTTGAGATTATAGTAGGATTTTATTTCCATTTATTTCTTAGAGTGGGGTCAATAAAAGTTGATTGGATCCTAGAAGGAGGAATTAGATTTCTACAGATCTAGTCAGTTCATGGTCCCATGTGAAAAGTCTTTGCCAGATGTGAAATCTGCTCAAATAGAACAGAACACCATAACTGCCTGCGGGTACACAGAATGCACCATTGATTCAGAAACTCAGTCCTTCTCTGTTCCTCTCAGACAGTAGGATCAGAAACAGTGTGCATTCACATGAAAAGGACAACAATTTATGTTTAAATTTTATTCCTCCAGTGTCAATAACCCTTTCTTTCCTATCATGATGTGGCCAGCTGAGCTTGGACCATCTGACCACCCAGGAGAACGTCCCAGAAGCACCCACCATGGGGTAGTACAAGGATCTGAAGTGCATAAAATAGCAGATATATTGTAAGATTTGGTGAAACCCATGCACTCTAAGAATGGAAAATAAACCATAAGAAGACTCGCCTCCATATGAGCAGAAATGTTCGGGATCCTGTTGTTTGATGCATGTTGAGCATCTTCTGCAAAAGAAAGGACTCGTTATTACAGTCTAACTTAGGAGAAAGGAAGGAAGAGGCATGACGTCTGTACAATCACACTAGTTTCTGGAAGCAATGTAGTTCACATGTGGAGATGTTGCTCCAACCCAAATATCAGAAATAAAACAGATTGCTTCCCATCTATGGGTCCCATAGCACAAAGGCCCTGCAGCAGCTGCACACAGGTATGATTGTCCTGCCAGTTGAGCCCAAGAATCCAGCAGGTTTTACCCTCAGGCAGGAATTGGTGATGGGAACAGAAGCCTTGCATTTATGTCAAGCCCCCATATTAGATACCAGTGTAGACCCAAGGAGTGTTGTAACAAGGCCTCATCATTTTAATGAAATGTATGCAACTTTTGGAAAGGTTTATTCTGTTCCTGCTGACCCTGAGAGCCATGTGTCCTCATCCTGCTCACAAAGAGCAGGATCACTTAGATCCGGGCCCATGGGCTTGACTGGTTATGGGGCCATAGAACAAATGAGAAACCAGGGCCTCTCTCCCAGCAGTGCAGCCCCTAAAGCTCCCAAAGCCAGTGAGGACAAAGTGGGGGGTGCCCCAGCATCACCCCTCACCACCCCCTGCAACAGGTTTATGAGCATCATGCCCACAACAGACAGGGCCCTGTTGAACTCAGAGTCAGTGCCAGGTTTTTCCCTAAGCCTGGGGCTGGGTGAGTGGGTGGGAACCTGGGGCAGAACCTGTGCAGTAAGCCAGGAGGCTGAGGAGGAGAGGGGTCCAGGCATTGGTAGAGGCACTCCCCATGCTGCTCCCAAGGTCCAGGCTGGGCAATGTTCCCCAGGCCTTTCTTATCCCCTCGCTGGAGAGAACTGCCTGGGATGCAAATCAGTTTGAATCAGAGGTTGCTGCTGGGGGAGCTTTCTGGTTTCCACAAAATGTTCAGCCACAAGAGACTCAAGGAGGAGAGGGCCCTGTAGACACACTCTCGGTCCACAAATTCTCCTTAACTCGCTGGTCCTATAGTCTGGGTCGACATCTTCACCCTAGATTGTGTCCAGGCCTTCTCTTCTGGGCTGTTCAGGGCAGAGCTCACAGGGGAAGATAATCTGTATTTTCTAGGGAACTTGGAGTCCTTCCCATGGAATGGCCTTTGGCCTTGTTAAATAGACGGCCAGAGAGTCATAGTGATGGTTGTGGCATCATTTGGATCCCCAAGCACTTCCTTTGGCTACTCTGGCTCAGGAGAGAGGTTAATGTTGGTTGAGGATTTAGAGTTGTCCTGTCCTTAATTGTATGTCAGAGTTTAGATGTCTCCTATCACCCCCTAGCTCCACCTTTGAAACACACCTCCTAGAACCCCTCTTCATCCTCACTCTACAGGTGACAGCATGAAGTCTAGGCAGGTCAGAATCCACTGCAGATTCTGTTCATGAGTGCTGGAGCGAGAAAAAAATTCCTTGCCAAGTGCACATGGAGTGTTGGAAGATCCATGTGATGCTGTGAGTTTCTGCCCTTGGGTGTGATCTCCTGGGGAGGTCAAGGGTGCTGTGCCTCAGTATTCCTGGTGTGTGTTTGGATCCAGGAACAATAAAGGAAGTGAAAGATATATTTTCCAGATAAGAGAATGGGAGGATGTTGCAAACTCCAGGAAGCCCTCTGGTGAATGTTTATTGCAATTTAGTTGTCTTCATTTGGGGGAACATATCAATAATATTAAGACAACAGAAGGTTCATGAGCTACTGCTTTGAGACTCACAAAAGAATCAAGACAGATGATTTCACAGATGTCCCAGAGGAGAGATAGGTAGAGACTAGGGACAGTGGATGATGGAGGAGTGTTCAATGAATGAGAAGCTGCTGTGTCTACACAACAAGGACTCTCACAGCACAGGAGAGGAAGGTGGATATGTGAAAACACAGGGGAGGGTGGCATGTGTGACAGTGACGGTGTTTATCACAACTGAGGAGGCCAGTATGTCGGGGGAAGCTAAGTGCCTGGGCCTGTATCAGAGAAATAGGCACCATCAGCAAAAGCCAGATCAGACACATGGAATCAGAAGAATTTGTACATCAATGCAAGGTTGACACTGTAAAAAAATGGCTCCTTTCCTTCTAGGTCTCAGTTGTGGGTCACTGACCCTCCTGCATGTCAGCATCCCTTTGATGCCTAGGCCCACCCCATACCCAGGTGGCTTTACCAGAAGGTTTTCTGTTGCCACCTTATAACTGGTTGCCACTGGCTGTTGCAGGTTTTCATAAGGCCTCGGCATCCGCACAGGAAGCTCTGGCGCTGGGAAGACTTACAGGTCATTTAAAACAGAGGCAGAGCCTTGGGATCTTGACCTCAGGCTGTCATCAAATTCAACCTCCCTGAGAAGGGGCTTACATGTGAGGAAGGGAGTTTTCTGTACCCAACAGCACTTCCCAGTGAGGGCACTGCTCTGAGCTGCCAGGGATTCTCTGCTGTGCTGAGAGGGTCACCCTGAAGATAGATCTGGATGGATCCCTCAGTGTTCACTCCACTGAACTTTTTGTTCAGAGTTACAGGCTGTCACAGGATCCTAGAGCCTCAGGAGCTGAGCTTAGGTGGGCACTTCTGGGGACTGATCCAGGATATTTGTGCCAAGGTGTGGCCTGTCACCACTGCCTTTGAAAATTCAGACACCAACTGGTGAATGTCTGTCTGATCTTCCAACTAGGCCATATGTGTGGTTTGATTTAATCCTCATAATGAGAAATTAACTTGATTGTTTTAAAAAGATCATCTCCTCTCTCTTATATTTTATATTATGTCCACATATTTGACTTATAAAATCTCCACAATTGAAATAATAATTTTTAACATTCTTAATATAAAGTGGATTTCTCATAGTGGTTCTGAATCTTGAATTGGGTTCAAAGATTGTGATTGAAGGGATCCCAGTATTGGCAGGGTCCAAGATGTGGTACTTTACCACCAAAGACTTGTGGGTTGGTTACCATAATGCATAGCTGAACCCAGGAAGGAATCAGAATCTGGTGAGATCATGGGTTGGGTCTAGTTTATCATGGAGTCCATAGACCTGAAGCAGATGAGCAGCCTCTCTCTCCTAATTTTTCTGTATGAATAGAAGCTCTGTCTGAGAAAAGCTGATGAGGCTATGGATGGGACCTTGGAACTCACCATTGGACCTGAACTGCCTATGAGCTGGGTGTGACCTGACCCAACAATACCAGGGAAGAGGGCGTTCACAGTGGAAGGAAGGTATTTGAGATCTGAGGGACCAGGTCAGGATGCATAAGTCAGAAGCATGAAGAGGTGACCAATAGTCATGACCCAAACCTGCCCATCACTTTTTCCTTGAACACACAGCATGGGTCTCCTGAGGAGCTCCTGGGATCAGCTGACTGAGGAGGAAACACTCAGGCTTAGTTCACAGAGGTCTCTGCAGAACATGCAGGCACTCTAATGCTGGACAGTGTTCGTTTCTCATCTGCTTCTGGGACATCTCTGGACAGCAGTGGTGGGGAATATTTCCCTAGTGAGGCAGAACTTTGAGCAGTGTACCTGGTCAATGTTCCCTGGAAAGACAGATGGGCAAAAGTTCCTCAATCATGGGCTGTGACTCATAGTTTTGCTGAATGATAAGGGACTTGGGGGAGACACAATTAGAGAATTAGCAAGAAATGCCTTGATAAAACAAATGTGAAGAGACCTCCCCCATGCAGAGAATATGAAGATATTTGTCTCCTATGCAATTATTTATCAGAGTCTAACTGGGGAAGAAAGTGATTTTAATAATCAGATGGGTAGGATGACTTGCTCTGTGGATACCAGACAGCCTCCTTCCCCAACCATGACTGTCATTCCCCATGGGCTCTATGACAAAGTGCCCAGGGTGGCAGGATGGAGGCTATCCATTAGCTCATCAGTGTGAATTTCCACTCACTAGAGTTGACCTGGCTGTAGCCACTGCTGAGTGATCATCTGACAACAGCAGAGTCCAACACTTAGGTCACTTATGATGCCATTTTCTGCAGAAAACAGTCAGGTGCCTGACTGAGATTAATCTGTTAGATGTCTTCCATCAAGGCAGGGAGAGTTCTTTGCTCTTATTATAATCACACTTATTCTAGATAGGGATTTGCTTTCATTGACTGTAAAGCTTCTGCCAAAACTAATAAACTAATAACCTCGGGCTTTAGAATGCCTCACCTATCTTTAAAATGTATTTCACAAGGGGGCTCTGATCAAGGAACTCATTTCATAGCAAATAAAGGGCCATAGTGGGTCCATCCTCCTGGAGTGTCATGGTTGTAATATGTTCCCCAATAAACCGAAGCATGTGGCTTTAAATGATTTAATGGTTGATTGATGACTCAGTTACTGTGCCAGAGAGGGGAATGACTTGTACGTTGTGCAATGTCTCCCACGCTGGAGAAGATACTGTAAATTAGGGTTCAACATGTGGAGCTGCTTCTTCCACATGGGTCCAAGAAACAAGGATTCATGGGTCCAAGAAACAAGAGGAAACTAGAATGGCTTCATTCACTAAGGTCCTTAGGGATCCACTAGCAAAAATGTCACATTCTCTCCCTGACCTTACGTTCTGCTGGTCTAGACACCTTAGGTGCAGAGGAGAATTGCTACTTCCAGGAAACACAACAATTATTGTATTGGACTGAGAGTTGAGGGTCCCCTTTGTCCCTTTGGGCCTTTTTTGCCTGCATGGATGTCTCCATCTGCCTGAGTCACTGTGAGAAGTGTGCCACCCCTAGACCAACAATGGCGGTCAGTCTCGTCCTTGGCCTGGGCCTCAATGATGTTCAGGGTGATCATTGTCCCTGAGCTGGACCCAGAGAATCACTCAGATATCCCTGAGGGCCACTTGCTATCTTTATATATCACCAGCACTGAGGTCTGACCTCGCTGCTGCTGGTACCTAGAAGCATAGTTTTTGCCAGTATATCTCCAAAACAGATGATCCTGGATGTCTGTCCTGGGGATATTGACAATGAGGACAGCAGTGCCAGGGAAGAGGGTGTTCACAGTGGCTCCCACCTCACATGGAAAGAAAGCATCTGAGATCTGAGGGACCAGGTCAGGATGCATAAGTCAGTAGCATGAAGAGGTGGCCAATAGTCATGATCCTATCCTACCTATCACCTTTTCCTTGAATGCACAGCATGGGTCTCCTGAGGAGCTCCTGGGATCAGTTGACTGAGGAGGAAACACTCAGGTTTAGTCCACAGAAGTCTTTGCAGAACATGCAGGCAACCCAGTGCAGGACATGCTGGTTTCTCATCCGCTTCTGGGACATCTCTGGACAGCATTGGTGGAGGAATATTTCCCTAGTGAGGCAGAACTTTGAGCAGTGTATCTGATCAATGTTCCCTGGAAAGAAAGATGGGCAAAAGTTCCTCATTCATGGGTTGTGACTCATAGTTTTGCTGAATGATAAGGAATGTCCTTCTAGGAGGACACAGAGCCTGCAGGACAGAAGGGAGAAGTAGCTTGAAGATGAAGGACACATTTCCAGAAGTCTCACCCTGAGACTGTACCTGTGTTCAGCCCAAGGTTTAGGGAAGATGCAGCTGGGGTCCTGTGGGGTAGAACCTGGGGCAGCACCTGTGCAGAGAGTAAGGAAGGGATGCAGGAGAGGGGCCCAAGCCATGGTGAGATGGCCTGATCTCTGTCTCCTGAGCCCACAGCACAGCTGGGATCCCCACGTCTCTCTTATTCCCCAGACCCTATGAGGAGTTAGTGTTTGGTGCTTATGCAAATACACATCTTCTGCCACTCCTCACAGAGGGATGCCACTCAAACCAGATGTGGGAAAGCACTAGAGACCGGGGAGGAATGTGTAGTTTCCCTAGCTTCCTTCACCTGCTTCTCTGTCAGAAAATCAGTCTAGCACCCAAGGCCTGTGATCACAGTCACCTTGCTTGGGATTGAAGACATGGCCACTGTCCTAAACTCCGACATGTGGTGTGTCATTGGCCAGCCTCAACAGGGCTGAAGACCCTCCAGGATACTAGCTATGGGGCTGACCTAGACTGTTCTGAGAGAAAGTTGATGAAACCTGACTTAGCACAGGTGGCACGGCCCCATCATCTTTCTTCTCCTTCATCTCTTCTTTGGGTCCCCCAGACTCACTTTTGTTTCCATTTTTGCCATTTCATTAGATTGTGGCTCTGCATCTTTAAGATAATGGTTAATCATTTCCTATATGGTAGTTTGTTTGTTGAACAGCCACAGTTTAGGTGGATTGATCACAACATCTAGTCTCATTTCAGATGTGGTCTTGTTCCATGACATCCCTTATCCCACATTAGACTATCAATCATCATTCTCAGCTCTTCTGTTTTTTGTTTGTTTTTTGTTTTTCTCCTCATCAGTGTTTTGTGTAAACTTATAAAAAGCACCAAAATCCCAGACTTCACTGAAAAACCAACCTTACGTCCAAGATCTCAGTTACAGTCTCTGCATAGGGTGTGAGCTCTGGAGGGTGAATGATCCATGGCCCCTTTAGCCATGCAGATCCTGTCACTCACACAGGACAGCTTGGTGGTCAGAGTTGTGACCTGAGGCAGGTTAGAATCCACTTCTCTCTGGTAGACTCTCCTCAAGGAGGCTGTGTATGCTTCATCCAGGGACTAGGGCCCTGAATGCCTTGTCTTCTGCCTTTTGAAACACCTGAGCACAGAGCCATCTATGTGTCCCATCTATGACATTACCCAGCCCACAGTATTCTAGCAATTGCATCCTCAACTCTTCCATTCAATATTTCTTCCTCATGAGTGTAAGCCTGCAAAAAGCACCAAATCTCCGACTTTACTGAGAAACCAACTCTAGGCCTGTGATCTCTGTGAGGGTCCCAGGGTCACAATCTCTGCACAGGGGTGAGCTCTGAAGGAAGGCTGAAGATGCTCTATCCAGACACCAGGGCCATGAATATGCTCCTTCCTGCACACCTGAGCCTTACCTGAGCACAGAAACTACAGCCTGAGGGAAGTGTCCACAGGAGGTGGAAGGAGAGGCAGAGGGAAGAGGAATTGGGCATCTCTGGAAGTGTCAGGAGAGAGACCTCAGCTCCCAGGAGCTGGCGGACTGGAGGAGAAGATGCCCTGAGAGTGGTAGGAGACACTTGGAGCCCCATTCCCTCACACTGTGCTCCCACCCTAGAGTACCTCTACCTTGGGGTGTTTCCCAATGACTCCTAGCCCTGTAGAAGCTGCTAAAACTGATATCTTGGCCCAGGCATCCCACTTCTCTCACAATTAAATAATCTACAATACAATGCATCTATCTTTCTTCTTTCAACTTTTTTTCTGCTATAATTGTCATACATTTTATTTTTACATACTATGTAAGTTCTACCATACATAGTGTTTTTTACTTTAGACAGTGAATTATTTTCTAAGCATATTTAAATGATAAAAACTCAATATTTAACACTGCAATTGCCACTTATGACTCTTTTCATTAATTTTTGTGGATTCAGGTTCTATCTGGGATCATTTTTCTTCTGTTTTTTTCTTATATTGTGAGTCTGTTGATAAATTCTGTCAATATCTGTATGTCTCAAAATACTTTTATTTAGCTTTCATTTTGAAAGACATTTCACTAGGTAAAAAAGTTGAGTTTCATTTTTTCTTTCAGTATGTATTCCATGTATTCTTGCTTGAATTTATTCTGTTTAGAAGTCTTTTGTCACTCTTTTCCCCTGAATGTAATGTATTTTCCTCTCTGGCAGCTTTTAAGACCATCTCTTACTTATTTATTTTTTGTTTTTTTTTTCCTATTTAACTTATTTATTTCTGTTTTTAAACATTCTTTTAAATTTTTTATTTTATTTGAACTTTGTTGAGCTTTTTGAATTGCAAGTACATAGTTTCCACTAAATTTAGAATCTTTGGTTATTCCTTATTAAATATTGTTTACTGTTCCTTCACCTCATTTTCTCTCCTTTAGGAACATGATTTATATACTAGTTACTTTGCTTAAAGTCATCTCCCAACTTGCTATTCTCTGTTAATCTAATTTTTTTGCAGCTTTGTTCTTTCTTTTATTTTGCAGTGTCTGTTGTTACATCATCAAATTAACTCATTATTTTTCAGAAGTGTCATATATTCTGTTAGTTCTGTTTCTCTGGAGAACTCTAACTTATAAATGTTATTAGTTATAACTCTTTGTTGTTAGACAGGTTTTAGTTTCATGGTTGCTTTAGGGTTTTAATATTCATTTAAGTCAGAGAGTAATGGAACCAGTAGCATGTTCCACCATTCACCAAAGAAGCAACAGTATCCACAGAGACCACAGAAGGGAAAAAATTGATCAGTCCGGGTTGGAAATAACCAGCCTTACCTGGATCATGTAGCCTCTGGATACAACAAGGAGTGAGTGAGAGAATTCAGAAGTTCTGGCTCTTGACATGTACTTGGAAGGCCCCCTGAGTCTCATGTGTCTCCATTCCTTTATGGGGAAACTGCCTTAGCCACAACGATGCTCTGCTGAAACCCATGTGAAGTGGTGCAAAAAAAAAGTCCTGAGTAACTCCAGACACTATATCCTGAGCAACTCAACCCTTCCTACAGGTTGCTTTCTAGCCATCCCAGGAAGGAACCAGCCAAGGGCAAGTTCAGCTGCAGCAGACTGTTTCTGGCTGGTGCAGGTTGCTATGAGAACACCCGAAGTTGAGGATGCCAGCACTCATCCTCAGCAAACTGCCTGAGGCTAAGGCAGGGGATTGGGGAGGACTAATTTCCATAGCAACCTTTCATTCTCCATGGAAACTCTTCTGTGCAACCTCTGCACAACACAGCATCATTTTCCCAGGGTTGGGAGAATCTTTCCCAATCCCTGCTGGGGTAGCTAATCCTGCACACAAGTGAGAAGTTTGAGTGATTTTCTCCCATACCTTCCTAGAAGACTCAAGACAGACAGAAATCTTAGGTAATTCCCATAGACCCGTGCATCATCTAGTTCAGATGGGAACTTCCAGAGGGGCAACACAGGCCAAACGGAAAACTCACAAACACTATTTGCAGCTAGCTGTCTCCTGCCAGTGCCATCTTCTGACTGGAGATCAATTGGCAGAGCCCATTACATTGGATATAGAGGTACTATATCATCTTTGGGGAAGTTCTGATACCAGATCCCAGCTAACACCGCTATTCAAACCACCCCAACCACTCAGAATGCCTTACGCCTCTACAGGTAGCTAAAATAACACCACCTCAGCTGGTAAGTGAAAAACTCACCGCATCAAAGTTATGTACAACCAAGGGAACTCTACAGTGCCTACGACAGCCCTCTGTTAACCCTGAATAATAATATACAGTCTACCCAAGTGACTAGTATTGACAAAAATATGCCACACTCTATAAAATATATTTCATTAATTTTATATTTTAAAGATGTGGGGTACAATTCAGGGTTGTATACAAATGTTCATTATGCAGGTACCCCTGTTTCCCACTACTGTCAATCTGTAAAATATTTAAGATGGTTTCTTGTTGAACCAAACTTGAGAACTTAAGCCCAGGAACACCCATTGTTAGAAGGTCGTGAGAACATGTGTCCACTGTGGTGGAATGATGGTTTGATTATATACATTTGAGGAAGGCAGAAGTTACAGGAAAACATAAATCAATACATGTAATATTTTCATGGGTTTGTCCCAGGAAGGAGGGCATTTCCTAGTGAAGGCTTGCAGTTCACAAGTGGATTCAAAGATTTCACAATGGGTAATTTGCAGGTTTTGCCTATGGAAGTTGGGCAATCAACAGAGGAGATGCTTTGTTAAAATAAGGGGATGGAAAATTTCAGGTTTGATGACATGTAGAGGCAGTCTTAGATGCAGAGATGATAGATAAGTGTCTTACAAGGCTCCCTGGAGTCTGAGAGTTCATAAGAGATGGCCTTCTGAGGCCATAAGCTTTCTTTATTTATGTGATGTTATGACAGAGTCAGGTTGGAAAGTAATCTTTATGATACATGGTAATCGGGTAATAGGACCCTGCCTGGTGATCCCTTACCAGCTAAGGACTCTCCAAGCCATTTAGTTAGGAATTTGCACAAGAGGAAAAACAATCCTCAGTATGAACCAGAAAAAAAAATTCTGACAATTTGAGAAAACACAGTACTTCGGCATCCCCAAAAGGCTACATTTATTCTTCAATAATGGACCTTAGCCAAAATAAAATCTTTGGCATTCACATATAAATTCAAAATGTTGATTATAAAATTGCTCATTGGGATTCAGGAAAATGTTGAAAACCACCATAAAGAAATGAAAAATAAAGGACATGAATAAAAATTTTTCTAAAGAGATAGATACCTTAAAAAAAATTAAAACTGAGATTCTCGCAGTCCAACCTGCTCTGATGCCATCTGACAACCAATTCCTGGTCAAAACCCCAAGTATCCATGTCATAAGAGATAAGATAGGCAAGTTGGACCTCATCAAGCTGACAAGCTTCTGCAAAGTCAAATAAAACATCAAGATAAGCCGGGCTCGGTGGCTCAGCCTATAATCCCGCGCCTTTGGGAGGCTGAGGTGAGTGGATTGCCTGAGCCCACGGGTTTGAGACCCGCCTGGGCAGCGAGACCTCATCTCTACAAAAAATAAGCCGGGCGTGGTAGCGCATGCCTATAATTCCGGCTACTCGGAAGGCTGAGGTGGAAGGATTGCCAGAGCCCAGCAGGTCGAGGCTGCGGTGGCCGGGAGTGGCCACTGCACTCCAGTCTGGGCGACAGAGTGAGACTCCAACTCAAAAAAAAAAAATCAAGATAGCAGGGAGACAGTCCATAGATGGGGGAAAAATATTTGCCAACTGTATGTCTGACAAAGGCCTAACATCTAGGATATACAAGAAACTCATATGTGCCAAAAAGAAAAAAACAAACAATCCCATTACAAAGTGAGCAAAAATATGAATAGACACTTCTCAAAAGAAGACATATAAAAATTAGTCGGGCGTGGTAGCGCACGCCTGTAGTACCAGCTACTGGAAGGCTGAGGCAGAAGGATCCCTGGAGTCCAGCAGGTCGAGGTTGCAGTGGCCAGGAGCGGCCACTACACTCCAGACTGGGTGACAGAGTGAGACTCCAACTCAAAAAAAAAAAAGAAGACATTTGAACAGCCAACAGATACATGAAAAAACGTTCAGCCTCACTAGTCATCAAAGAAATGCAAATTGGCTGGACTGAGTGGCTCAGCCTGTAATCCCAGCACATTGAGAGGCCAAGGCAAGTGGATTGCCTGAGCCTGAATGTTTGAGACCCACCTGGGCAACTTGGCGAGACCTCGTCTCTACAATGAATAAAAAATTAGTTGGGCGTGGTAGCGTGTGCTTGTAGTTCCGGCTCCTTGGATGGCTGAGGTGGAAGGATCCCTGGAGGCCAGCAGGTCGAGGCTGTGGTGGCCAGGAGCATGCCACTGCCCTCCAGCCTGGGCGACAGAGTGACTCCAACGCAAAATAAAAAAAATAATAATAAATGCAAAGTAAAACCACACTAAAATACCACTTAACTATAGTCAGGATGGCCATAACCAATATCTTAAAAAACAACAGATGATGGAGAGGATGCAGCGAAAAAGGAACACTTCTACACTGTTGGTGGAGTATAAACTAATACAATACAACCTGTGTGGAAAATAGTTTGATGATTTCTAAAAGATCTAAAAATCAACCTTCCCTATGACCCTGCAATCCCCCTAATGGGAATATAACCAAAGGAGCTAAAATTACTCTGTAAAAAAGATACCTGCACACATATGTTTATTGCAGCATTATTCACAATAGCAAAAACAAGAGAACAATCATACTGCCCATCAAAAGAGGACTGAATTTTTAAAATGTGGTACATATACATGATGGAGTAAAACACAGCCATAAAGAATGACAAAATTATGAACTTAACAGCAACCTGAGTGGAATTATGATCTATAATATTGAGTGACCTATCACAGAAACAAAGAACTGATTATCACATGTTGTCACATATAAGCAGGCCTTGAACAATTATCATAATACTATTAGAAAAGAATTGGCAGTAGTGGGAATCTGCCAGGGGAGGAGGGCACACCTCACCAACAAGAGTATAGGCATGATGAACATTAGTATGCCTAACCCTTAATTGTACCCCACATCTTTTTTCTAAAAACAGAATAGAATAAAAATAAATATTCAAGAAGTTAAAATTTAAAACTGAACTACCAGAAATGAAAGGCTTATTTAGCGAAGTACAAAATACAGTGGAAAGTTGTAACAGTAAGCTAGAAAAATAGAAGAAAGGATCCCCGGACTTGAAGACAAGGTTTTCAAATTAACCCAATCAGACAACAATAAAGAAAAAAGAATCAAGAGAAAAAAACAAAGACTCCAAGAAAAACCCATTTGAGGGAATAACCGAGGAAAAATGTGCTGGCCTTGCCAGAGGTTAAACATCCAGATACAAGAAGTCCAAAGAACCTCTAGAAGAGTTGGTTCAAAAAGGTCATCCCCAAGGCATATCATAATTAGTTTATACATAGTTAATGTGAAAGAAAGAATTTTAAGAGAAATGAGACAAAAGTATCAAATAATTTACAAGTGAGACAAAAGTATCAAATAATTTACAAAGGCAAACCCAGCAGACTTCTCAGCAGAAGCCAGAATGGATTGGCACCCTATCTTCAATCTCCTGAAACAGAATAACAATCAGCCAGGAATTCTGTAGCTCACTAAACTAAGTTTCATAAATAAAGGAGAAGTAAAGTCTTTCTTAGACAAGCAAATGCTGAAGGAATTCTTCACCACTAGACTAACTTTATAAGAAATAATAAAATGGTCGGGCTCAGTGGCTCAGCCTGTAATCCCGCGCCTTTGGGAGGCTGAGGTGAGTGGATTGCCTGAGCCCACGGGTTCGAGACCCACGTGGGCAGCGAGATCTCATCTCTACAATAAATCAAAAAATCAGCCGGGCGTGGTAGCGCATTCCTGTAATTCCGGCTACTTGGAAGGCTGAGGCGGAAGGATTGCCGGAGCCCAGCAGGTCGAGGCTGCGGTGGCCGGGAGCGGCCACTGCACTCCAGTCTTGGCGACAGAGTGAGACTCCAACTCAAAAAAAAAAGAAATACTAAAATGATCTAACTATTGAAACAAATGGTTGAAATACACCAGTAGAAAAACATCGGAAACCATAAAGGTCACAGGCCTTCAGAATATCAGCAAGTAGAGAAATACATGTAAAGCAACCAGATAGCAAACAGCATGATAAATGGAATAGTACCTTACATATCTTTATTAACTTTGAATGTAAATGATCTCAATGCCCACATAAAGGACATAGATGCTAGGACCTATGGCTCAAGCCTGTAATTTCAGCAGTTTGGAAGACCAAGGTGAGAGGACTGCCTGTGCTCAGGAGTTTGAGACCAACCTGGGCAACTTGCAGACCAAATCTCTACAATAAATAAAAATTATATATAACTGGGTGTGGTAGTGTGCGCCTGTAGTTCCAACTACTTGGAAGGCTGAAGTGGAAGGATCGGTTGAGCCCAGCATGTTGAGACTGCAGTGGCCATGAGCATGCTACTACACTCCAGCCTAGGCAACAGAGTAAGATTCCAATACAAAAAGAAAAAAAGAAAAAAAAGACATAGACTGGCAGAATGGATTAAAACATACCCACACACAATCCAATTATCTGCTACCTTCAAGAGACTCACTTAGGATGCAAAGAATTCTATAGACTCAAGGTAAAATGGTGATTTTAAAAATGTTCCACACAAATGGGAACCAAAAAACGTACAGTCATAGCCATTCTCAGAGCAGATAGAACAGACTTTACATTAACAAGAGTAAAAAAAGACAATGATAGTTATTATACAGTGATAAAAGGATCAATTCAACAAGAAGATATAACAATTTTAAATATGCATGCACTTAACACCAGAGCTCCCAGCTTTATAAAACAAATTCTACTAGAATTAATGAATTAATTAATTTAATTAAACAAATTGAAATCATATCATGCATGTTCTCAGAACACAGAGAAACAAAACTAAAAATTAGCTCAAAGAAGAACTTGCAAAACCCACAAAAACATGAAAGTTCAACAATGTGCTCTAGGCCAACTATGCTGCTCACTGAAATGGGACTGGATTAAAAAATGTGGTACATATACATGATGGAATACTATGCAACCATAAAGGACAAACATATAGACTTCTTTGTAACTTTGATGGATTTAGAGTTTATAATACTCAGTGACCTATCACAGAAACAAAGAACAGAGTATCATTTGTTCTCACTCATAAGCGAACCCTGAATATTTACCAAAATACATTAAGAAAGGGATTGACAATAGTGGGATATTGCCGGGATGGGAGTGGGGATGAAAAATCAATAAGGGTACCAGATCTTAAACCATGCAAAGTAGGGACCAAAGGGAGGTCGAAACTTTACCTGTACAATGTTCACTTTACCTGTACAATGTCCATTTGTACCCCACATGTTTAAAATATAATTTAAAAAATAAACAGTGTGTTCCTGAATGATTCCTGGGTCAGCAATGAAGAATGATTGCAACTTCTTAAAATGTATCAAGTTATCAAAATCTTTGGGACATAGCCAAAGCTGTACTCAGAGGAATACTTATAGCATTTAATACCTACCTACATTAATAAGGCAAAAAATTAAAACCTAATATTACACTTAAAGGAACTAGAAAAACATAAACAAAGAAAACCCAAAGCTAGCAAGAGAAAATAAAAAATGAAAATCAGAGCAGAACTAAATGAAATTGGAAACAAAAACATATAAATATCAATGAAACAAAAACTTGGTTCTTTGAAATGATAAACAAAATTGATAGACAACTGGTTAGATTAATTACGAAACAGAGAGAGAAGATTCAAATCAGCTCATAAGAAATGACAATAAAGACATAACAACTGATATGACAGCAATGCAAAAAATTATCCCTCTAACAAGCAAATCAGATAATCTAGAGGAAATGGATGAATTCTTGGGAACATACAATCCTCCCCAACATTGAATCAGAAACAAATAGAAACCCTGACCAGGTGAGTAAGGAGTAGCTAGACTGAAACAGTATTTAAAAGTCTCCCAACAACAACAACAAAAAAACGTCTAGGACCTGCCAAACTCACAGTCAATTCTACCAAACTTTCCAAGAAGAACTGGTACCGATTTTACTGAAGCTATTCCATAATTATGGAGAGGAGAGAATTCTCCCTCACTCATTTTGCAAGGCCAGTATCACCCTAACACTAAAACCAGCAAAAGATACAGCAAGAAAAGAAAACTATAGGCCAATATTCCTGATGGACATAGACACAAAAATTATCAATAATTATCAAATTGAATTCAGCAGCATATAAAAAAGTGATGAGCTGATAGTTTAAAACATTCATTTTCCCAAGTGATGGGAGAAGAAAGAAGGTCATATTTTTTCAGTTTTGAACCTAAGAGGTGCCCCATTCCAGGGGAAGTTACTGTTACAGCATGGATAGGGTAAGGTTGGCAGGGTGCATGAAGAGAGGCGCAGGGACACAGTACCACCAGAGCTGGCATGTCAGGGTGCACTGGCACCCCAAAGATCTGAGTAATGCAAAGAATTGCAACACACAAAGAGGTAAAGAAAGAAAACTTTATTTAAAAGTAAATTACAGAGACAGAAGGGAGGAAGAAGATTCACCTTCCCAAGGCGGGGGAGGGGACCAAAGCCAGGAAGCATGGTGACAGCCATAGCTCAAAGAGCACATGACCACACCAGAGTCTAGCAAGGCAATGGCCACTGGTTGCTTGTGATTGAGTCCTTTTAATCATTCCCTTGATAGGGGAAGATCATTAATGTGATTGGGTGATGGTCTGCACGAAGGAGTAGGTAAGCATAGGTATTGTCAGGTGATTATCATAGCCCCTAGAGAAGGGTGTGACAAGGATTCCAGTGGTCCTGCATCTTCCCAAATGACATTCCATAGAACTAATGGAAGGTGCACTTCCCCTTGTCTCCTATGCATTCCCAGTGGGTAACTTCAGGGAAGACAAGGATTTACTGGAATCCCTGCTCCCCCTCTGAGCAATCATAACTTTTGTAATTACAAGTTTTGTGACTTCTACAATCCTTGCCCAATGCATGATGTCTTAGGCCTTGTAAATTCCCTTTACTCTAGGCAAACTTGATTGCCACTATGAGATACCTCTGATAACTGGAAGACTGTGTTTCTGAAAAGACATAGTCAGCAAGGTTAATTTTTCCTAAAGGATCCATTTCTCCAAAACATAGTTTCTACTTTCTCATCATTGTATCAAAGTTTAGGAGCAAGATTTTTAAAATGGCTTTCAGCTCTCTGTCTGTCCTTTCAGTTACAACAGACATAAGGACAGGATGCAAGTCAGGAAGCTCAGGAGGGTTTTGGCCTTATCTCCTCATCAGATGGGCAGTGTGGGACAAAGCTTCCCACCACACCCTGCATAGGAATAGCAACAAAGACCAGACTCCTCACGGGGCTGCCAGAGAGGCTCAAATAAGCTGACTTGTCAGACGTGGAGCATGATAATAGACTTTGGATCTCTAGGTGTTGATTCTTGACCACACACCTCAGCTATGTGGAGCTCATGTTGATTCTGTTGGAACCAGGAGACACAACTGCAATCCTCAATGTTGCTGCTACTTCAGCACAAGAGATGGTGACCAACTGTCAGGGAGTTCAGGAAGTGGAGGGAGACTGAGTCAGAGCAGTCTGTGTTGAAATACTGAGGGGAGGGAGACACCTGGACGTGAGCATGTACATGGCAAAATCCCAGGGATCCAGGTGCTTTTTTGCATGTTTTTCCCCTCCACACTCTTATGGTGATATTTCATCCAATATTTTGGAGGTGGGACCTGATGGGATGTATTTAGATCATGGAGGCACACCCCTAATGAATAGATTAACGCTCTTCCTCTTGGTAAGTTCTCACTCCCACCAGAGCTAAGTGTTAAAAAGAGCCTGGCATCTTCCTCTGCTCTGTCTTGCTTCCTGTCTTGCCATGTGATCTCTGTGCACACAAGCTCCCCATTGCCTTCCACCATGAATGGAAGCAGTCTGGTGCCCTCTCCAGATGAAGATACCCAGTCTTGAACTTTTCAACCATCTGAATCATAAATTAAATAAACCTTTTTTTCTTTATAAATCACCCATCCTCAGGTATTTTTATAGCAACACAAAATGGACTAAGATTTCAAGGAAGAAGGGAGAGAAGTACAGCTATGCTTCTTAGAAGGTGCCTTCCTTAGGTGAATTTCAGCTGTGCTTGTGAGGAGAGTGAACAGGAGCAAATCACCTCAACGTGTGGTCTTGGAAAACTCACAACATAAGCCTCACCTGGGAGCTATTAGACATGAAGAATCTGGGGCCCCACACAGACCTGCTGAGGCTGTATCTGCATATCCCCTAGACTCCTCAGGGAACTTGAGACCTCACTGAAATGTAAGAAAGTGTAGTTTAAGCCACAGTGGAAAATCTCACTTCCTCTGCTTTTGACAACAAGTCCTTGTCTCCCCCAAGTTTTTCTTAGGCCACCTGGGTCTGGTGCTCAACTGTGCTGCTCACATCAAACTGAGTTTGATTCTGGCACTAGACCCTGTCATGGTGTGTAAGAAATGCTTTAAGAACAGATATTTTGACAATCCACATGGGTAATGTTCTGAGAAAGCATCAGTATCCCAGTGGATTATGCCTATAATCCAAGCATTTTGGGATTGTTAGGTAACTGTTCTTGTGCAGGCATCTTATCTGTAATTTGATATTGAGGAAGCTTTGTGAAAAGTCTTGTTAAAGATCTACAAGCAGGAATGTCTTGCAATGATTCTTTTACAGCCAGGTTTGCACGAGGATTTCTCTTTCATGGGCTCTCCATAGTCCATTTTGTGAGTGTTTGACATAAGTGATGCCATTTTGGTACCAGCAACATTCACATCTCTAAAAATCTGCATTATTTTTACCACATTACCACAAACTATCCTTAATATGTTGTCAAAACCTCAGAGGACCAATTGTACTGTTTATCTGTTTGTCTGTGTATATAAGCATATATGTGTGTATATTATACTGCTGACCCTCAAGCTATATCAAACTTAGAGGCAACAACCCACTGTACATTCAAAAGCTACATATAGCTTTCAACTCCCCAGAATGTAACTATAAATAGCCTACTGTTTTCTGGAAGTTCTACTGATAAAATAAACAGCTGATTAATAAATTTTCTCTTATTTATGTGTATTATATACTATATTATTACATTAGAGCCAACTAGAGAAAAGAAAATGTTAAGAAAATCTTGCCTGGGCAACTTGGCAAGACCTCATCTCTACAATAAATCAAAAATTAGCCGGGCGTAGTTGTGCACGCCTGTAGTTCCAGCTACTTGGAAGGCTGAGGCAGAAGGATTGCCGGAGCCCAGCAGGTCGAGGCTGTGGTGGCCGGGAGCAGCCACTGCACTCCAGTCTGGGCGACAGAGTGAGACTCCAGCCCAAAAAAAAAAAAAAAAGAAAAAGAAAATCTCAAGAAAGATAAAATATATTCACTACTCATTTAGTGGATCATCATAAAAGTCTTCAACCTCTTTTTCTTCATATTGGGTTGAGTTGGAGGAGGAAAAAGAGCTGATCTTGCTATCTGAAGGGTGGAAGAGGTGGAAATTTTCATAGATTTGTACAACTCAAACCCATATTGCCCAAAGGTCAACTGTATAATTTTCTGTATATTTTGATATGGGAAATAAACATTTCTGCCTAAGGAGAGACAAACCCTTTAGATATTTTTCAAGTCATCAATTACATCACAAGAAGCTGTAGTTGGCCTATAAATAATTGATGCTCTGTTCTTTTCATTGTCAGTATTTCTTGTGTATTTTATTTTAAATAGTTTCTATTGCCATACAATCAGGTTCACTAAACTTTTCTTTTGCAGTATCTATTGAGCTGTCATTCCTATTCAATGTATCTTTTATTGCAAATGTTTTAGTGGCCATATATAGAAATTCATTTTAGGTGTCTTTTTTGTCTTCAATTTCTGCACTTAACTTACTAAATCCTCCTGAAGTAATGGCATACAGCTACCATAAGAACATTTATATCCTGTCTAGCAAGTTATTGTATGTGCAAATTCAGGACCTTGATGGATTGATCAACCTTTCTGTTGATATTTTCTTGCTTATTAGAAGGAATTTTAATACAATTCTGGACACTGTGAATTTTTGTTGATTGGATGCATGGTATATTTGTATTCCTCTATGTATTTTTTTTTCTTCTTGCATTCAGAAAAGTGACTTGAAAGGCTGGATTCTTTCTCAACTTGCTCTTAAACTTTCCTAGGTAGAACAGGAGCAAATTCCAGTCCACAGCTAGTTCATCCCCAGTGCAGGGTCAATCTCTTCTGACTAGTTAATCTGATATTCTAAAATTAGGTACTTTTTATTCTGGTTGTAAGAACAACTATGCTTATTGTTTTATGTGTGTGTGATTGTTGCATATGTTTGTGAGCCCTACAAATGCTTTCTCAAATGACTTTGGGTGACTTCTTTCTAAGGCTCAAGTATTTTCTTGGCACACGTGTGCTCATCAGTGCTCAAAAATATTTTCAAAGTCCAGAGTCTTGTCTCTGTGCAGCCCTCCCTCCTTCCATACTCTTACTTGTAGACTGTTGGGTTATTTTGGTGTGGGGAGGTGGAAGAGGGTGGGGAGAGGTCCCTGAAATCAAAGTTTGAGAGAGAAAGTTGCCTGCAGTTCAGTAATGGGGTACTCTCTCTGGGAGGAAGTATGGAAGGCACAACTGGGCAACCTGTAATGTGGGCCCAAGTGATGATTGACTGGAAAGTCCTTCAAGATCATCCTTCCTGAGACAGAACCTTGGTTTTGATCTCAGAGAGTTATTAGACCTGAGCTCAACTCTGAGAGGAGGGAACCTTGGTAGAGGCTGTCCTCTGCAGCCAAAGCAATGCTCAGTGAGGGCAGAGCTGTAAGCTCCCAGGATTCCCAGTCACAGTGGATTGACGGTTTTGCCCTGAAGAGTAGATTTCCAGAGTTTACTAAATTGGTCTCTGGTCAGAACATCAGGACGCTGTGGTTTAGTTAGTGCTACAACAGGGTAGTTCAGAGGTACATTTCAGAATATTTGGGCATAAGTAGAAGAACTAGCCTTGGACGGTTACCACATATATGGAAATACAGATACTATAACCACTTGATAGATATCTCTTTTTGATTGTAAATTCAAGTTTTTTTTTTTTCTAAGTCACACTCTAGCCCGGTCAACATCAGGACAGCCATGACATGACAGCCTCAAAACCACTTCTGTCGCACCTTCTGCAGAGTTTGCCTGGGGACTGATGAGAAGGGAAGACCAAGGCTCTCAGATCCACGTGAACTGGGCCAGCCTTGCTCATGGCTTTGTCCACAGTCCTTGTGACACTGAAGGGAGACACTGAAAGGTGACACTGAAGGGTGAGGGGTTTGTGTCTCATCTCCCTATCTGTCTGTTTCACTGTTAGATTAGTACCACTACTGTCCCATGACTGACAGTAATATTCTTATCCCCAGCCTGTGCCCCACTAATGGTCAGGGTGGACATGTTCCCTGATTTGGAGCAACAAAATTGCTCAAGGATCCCTGAGGGCTGGCTACTGTTAAACTAGATGACAAGCACAGGGTCCTTTCCTGGCTTCTGCTGATACCAGCTTGCATTATAGCTTCTTATCCATCACCTTGGCAGGTGATCCTGGCTGTTGTCCCTAGACTACAGATACTGAAGACATCTGAATCAATTCAGAAGAGTCCATGGAGCCTGCAATAGAAGACAGGAAAAGTGAGTCTCAGGATGAGGGTTTCATCCCAAAGCCCCACACCCTGCATCACTCCCTGTGCTGAGGTGAAGGTCAGAAAAAAGCTGATTCTAGGAGGTAGCACCTGTGCACTGAGTGCAGTGAGTAGGGAAGCTGTTCTGGCCATGGTGGAGATACCCCAGAGCTCTCCTTCTGAATCTTCAGATAGGGAAGTGGCATCCATGCCCCTTTTATCTTTGAAAGAGAAATCTCTTCATGCAAATCTTCTTCCCCCTTTCTGTGGCTTGTTGGGTAGTTTCTTGGTAATGGTGGATGAAAACTGGTCTAGATTCCTCAAAGTGACTGTCTGAGCCCTGAGCCTGAGAGCCTAGCCTGGTAATTTTTCAGGTTTATCAACAGGGCCAAGTGGGTGTCATGAATGGAGAGTATATTTGACTCCCCAAAAAGGAGTCTCAGCGGAAACATTAGTCACACCCTTTGTACTTGAGCACCACTACTTGGAGTTACTGTGGTCCCCAGATAAAGGCCTGCAGTGCCCACTGGTACCCTCAAGAGGAATGCCATCCTCCATGGAACTCTAGTTCATGCAGAATGACTACATAGGAGCCTGTGGTTTATGCCAGATGCACTGGTAAGTGTTTTACAAATGGAACCTCAAGAATAAATGTATAACATGGAATATGAGGACTAGGAACCCTATACCCAAGACACAATCTCTGTTAAATAATGTACATTGGCAGGTTGAATCCTTTTCCCAAAATCCCCAGAGAATAGTGAGTAGAGTCAAGATTCCCTCCAAGAAGCTCAACTCAGAACTGACCTTCCAGCCCTTCCTGCCCTGCCTTTTGCCTCCTGCTCCATCTCCTTCCTCCCTCATCCCTGGCTTACTGCTTCCTTCTCACCATCATTTGCTAAGGCAAACATAACAGGACATTGAAGACCTGGTAGCCTAAACCACAGAAACATTTTTCCCCACAGTTCTAAAGCTACAGACCCAAGATACAGGAGTTGGCATCTTTGGTTTCTCCTGAGGCATCTCTCCTTGGCCTGTAAATAGCTGCCTTCTTACTGTCCTCACGTGGTCCTTCCTCTACATACTCATTTCTGATATCTCATCTCTGCAAATCCAAATGTCCTCTTCTTAGGAACACGCCAGTCAGATTGAATAAAGATCCACATTAATGGATTCATTTTTACCCAGTAACCTCTGGATGACTCCAGACCTTGGTTCAAGCTTCCTTGTCCATTGCCCCTCCCTCCTCTCTGATTTTCTATCTAGGGGAACTTATTCCTGATATGAAACATTCCCAGAATTCAGCAAAAAAAAAATAGAGATAAAAGGTATGAATTTGTAACACAGTACTATGTTGGGCAAATCCCAAAATCTAATAAAATTAATGATAAAAGTATGTTCTTGTTCACAGAAAGACCTCAAGCCATCACAGGAGTTAAAAAATACTGTTTCTCACAAAAATATTTCCACTTATGACATATGTCAGTAGAATTTTCAAACTACACATAATCCTGAAAAACAAGGATCTTAAAACTGCATCCAGTGGGCCAAACCCTAAAAGTTATCTGGTTTTCTTTTTTAGTGGTCCAAAACTGAGTGTTGTCTTTATACTTTCAAAAAGGTACATTGTTAATGATATTGTAAATAACTATATTATATCCTCAAAGTTGACTCTTGGCCCACAAAACCTAACATACTTATTATGTGAACATTTAAGAAAAAATGTACCAATTCCTAATAAATACAGAGCCCTGAAATATTTGAGAAAATGCTAGAAATCCAAGACAAAACTGTCACAAGATGACATTTTAATCTAACAAGTTGGCAGAACTTCAAACTGCCTGCAATATACTCTGCTCAAACATTTGTAGATAACACTGTCAATTGGTATAATGCTCTACAGGGGATTCTGAAAATAATTGGTGAAAATAACAAACACATCACTTTGACACAGCAGTTCATCTTCTAAAAATTTTTCTCTTGGTCATATACACCCAGGAACCCAACGAGTCTGACTGAGGATGTTCATTGTAGTTGTATTTATAAGATCCAAATCCTGATGAGAACCAATAGGGAATATTTGGTTAAAACCCATGTTGAACCCTCTGCAAACTTATTATGAGTGGGACAGTGCTCTATGCCTAGAATGGAACAACAACTAGAAATAATACATGTGATTATCTTAACATGAGGACTAAGATGGAGGTCTTCCTATTTCCTCTCTCTCAAGTATAGTATCAAAGAGGGAGAACTTGACGTGGGAACTTGGGCTCCTGTGATTTATTGAGGAGTGCTCTCAAAAGAAACCAGGATGGAGAGAGGAGTAGGGAAGGGAAGGTACAGAGGTAAAGTTGGGTTCCGGCCTAGCCTGGGGGAACTCCAGAGCAGAATTGCACCACAAGGTGTGTCCTACTCGGAGATCAGTGAACAAGGTTTGAGTCTGCTGGCCCACTCATCTAATCAGGTGGTGATGGGGGGTATCACTTCCAGACACTCCTTTACAGCTGCTTTCACTCTGCGAGCCCAGTTTCTACCTCCAGAGAAGGCTGGGAGATCGGTGCACCCACTGACGGTGTCTCCAAAAGCATCTGCCACAGACTCCATTTCCTACTGATGTGTATACCTAGTGTTCAAATACAAATCTATCACACTGGTTATTTTTTTTTAAGAATGTCTTTTTTGAGCCAGGCTCGGTGGCTCAGCCTGTAATCCCGCGCCTTTGGGAATCTGAGGTGAGTGGATTGCCTGAGCCTGCGGGTCTGAGACCCGCCTGGGCAGTGAGACCTCATCTCTACAATGAATCAAAAAATTAGCCGGACATGGTAGGGCGCGCCTGTAGTTCCAGCTACTTGGAAGGCTGAAGCGGAAGGATCGCCAGAGCCCAGCAGGTCGAGGCTGCGGTGGCCGGGAGTGGTCACCGCACTCCAGTCTGGGCGACAGAGTAAGACTCCAACTCAAAAACAAACAAACAAACAAATTCTTGGACTCAAATAATACTCCTGGATTAGCCTCCCAAGTGCTGGGGTTATAGGCCACAGTCCTTCTGTGGCTGGAGGAGGATGACACCAACAGAGATAGAGTTTGTGTCTCACTTCCCCATTTGTCTGTATCACTGTGAATAACTAGTATTAATGTCCAATATCTGACAGTAATAGTCAGCCTCGTCCTCGGCCTGGGCCATGCTAATGGTCAGGGTGGCCGTGTTCCCTGATTTGGAGCCAGAGAATCGCTCAGGGATCCCTGAAGGCCGGTCACTGCTATCATAGATGATCAGCACAGGGGCCTGGCCTGGCTTCTGCTGGTACCAGTTTGCATTAAGTATTTCTAGGATATCATCCTGGCAGGTAATCTTCGCTGTCTGTCCCAAGGTCACAGACACCGCAGACACTTGAGTCAGCACAGAGGAGGTCACAGAACCTGCAAGAGAGGACAGGAGAGATGAGCCTGTGAAGGAAGAGCTCATTCCTGATGCCTCACACCCTGCAGCATCCTCCTTGTGGATTGGAGGTGAGGGTCAGTCTAACCCCTAGTTCTGCAGCCCTGGGAGACAGCACCTGTGCAGAGAGTGAGGAGGGTGAGCAGGGAAGGGGTCCAGGCCATGGTGGAGACACCTCAGAATTCTAACTCTGAACCCACAGCTGAGGTGTGTCTCCAGACCACTCTTATAGGATGGAGCGTCTCTTCATGCAAATCTTGATTTTTTTTCCTCTTATAGTCTTGTTGGGTGGTACCCTGGGGAACAGGCAACAATGCCAATCTGTTCTTCACTCTTCAGTTTGTCTGTCTGAGCTCATGTCTGAGCCCTGAGCCTGAGAGTCTCATGTTGGCAATTTCCCAAGTTCAGAAGAAGGGCTGGATGTGTGTCATGAATGGAGGGTAGATTTGACCTGATAGAGGATCATCAAAAGAAGCATCAGTCACACCCTCTGCACTTGAGCACTATCAGGGAACTTGGAGTTATTAGGTTTCTAAACCAAAACCCACAGTGTCCCCTGCTGCCAACAGAAGGAATGACATCCCCTATGTATCAATAGCTCATGCCAAATGACTTCTTCTGAGTCCCTAATACATGCTGGATGTTGACTCTTTGCCCACAAAGCTTAAAATACTTCTTATTTGAACATTTCAGAAAAGTTTACCAAATCCTAAAAAATACACTGAAATAATTGAGAAAATTCTCAACCTCAAGCAAAATAGGTGAAATTCAAAATGAAACAGTCACAAGGTACACTTTAACCAAACAACTTGGCAAAAATCTAAATTTTCAACACTATACTCTGATCAAATACTTATAGCTAACACTGTGAATTGGTACAACCCCTCTCAATGGGAAGCTGAAAATACATGAAGAAAATTACAAAGACATATCCTTTGACCCAGCAATTCTGTTTTTAAAAATTCATTCAATGGTTATATTTCTGCATGAGGATGTTCATTGCAGTGCTATTTGTAAGAACAAAATCCTGGTGAGAGCCATAGAGGCTAGTTGGCTAAAACCCACATGGAACCATCTACAGTCTTTTCATGAGCAGCACAGTGCTCTATGTCTAGGGTAGAAGGTCACACAAGAGATAGTGCATGTGATGGTTTTGATATGAGCACCAGGACAGAGGCCTTCCTCTATCCTCTTTCTGAAGTGTAGTCTCAGGAAGGCAGAGCGTGAGATGGAAACTTGACCCATGTGATTTACTGAGGAGTGCTCTCAGAAGAAACCAGGATAGGGAGAAGAATAGGATAGGAAAGGTACAGAGCTAAAGTCGGGCTCTACCCTGGTCCTGCAGGAACTCTGGAGCAGAATTGCACCACAAGGTATGTCCTATTCAGAGACCAGTGAAAAGGGTTTATGTGCCCTGCTTCAGTCATTCACTGACTGTGGGTGGTGATGGTGAGTGTTACCTCCAGGCTCCCTTTCACAAGAAGACTGCAGTCTGTGAACCTAGAGTCTACCCCTAGAGAAGGCCTTCTGGCTGGGAGATGGGTACCCACTGAACAGTGTCTCCAACAGCATCTGCCACGGGCTGCATTTAGATATTTTCTACCAACATGTATGTGCTATCCAGTGTTCAAGTTCATCATGTTGTTTCTGAAGGAGAATTTCTTAACTTTCCAAGACAAAAGTCTTATGACCAAGAGAATAACAATCAGACCACGTCCACAACTTTGCCCTGCTGCACTGAAACACAAGTGAAACAGTGAGACATCCTCCACAGGGTTCTGGGGGACAGAATTATTTCCAAGAACTTTATACTCAGGCCAGGCTTAAGGGAAGCAGACAGAATTGAATTTTTGGTGGGCTTCAGCACTTTCCTGGGGATAGGGAAGTCTGCCCTCTGCCCCAGGGCCACTGCATAAGCTATTGGAGTTCCTGGTCCAGGTCCCTTAGGAAGCTGTTTCTGTGAAGTGGGTGTGTGATGCCACAAGATACAGAAGTGCTTAGCTTGTCCCCAGCAATGGTGGGGGTGACTGGGCTTTGAAAGATAGAGCCTGAAGCAGCTGGGGATGACATGGGGCATTTGTCTATTTGCCATGTAAGCCACAGAGAAGCTTGTCCAGGTTTCTTCAGGAACCATCCTGGGGTGTTTCCAGTCATGACAGGCCCTGCACTCATACAGCAGCTGAGAGTGACTGGAGCCCAGGAGTCACTGTGAGGGAGGGCTCCAGTCACCACAGGCTGCAGCTGGCAGCTGAAGGGTATGAAAGGGAAAGGCCGGTCTGTAAACACAACAGGAAGGGAAACTCCTCAGAGAACCCCTTGTTCACTCCCCTCCCCAAGGTACAGAGATTCTGTCCTGACCTGTGCAAAGGACCATGAAAAGGACAGTGGTCCAGGATATGGAGTGTAGTCCCCACAGATGCTCTTTCTCAGGATCCTGCATCAGGTGCGGGGCTCCTCTGACTTTCCCTCTTCTCCTGTGCCAACTTTGTGGAGGGTGGGCTTAATTCAAATCCCTCACCCAGGTTCCTGCCTCACCCAGCTGCTTCCATAAGACAAGGTTGAGTCCCATCTGGTTGAATGTCTCTCAGTTGAGGGGGGAAGGGAAGAAAGAGGGGCATTCTCAGGGCTTTGCTTTTGTTTCCTTCTTCCTGCCTTCCTCTCTCCCTGAGCATGAGGAAAACGTAAAGTTGCTGCTTGGGGAGCACTTAGGGAAAAAGCAAATAGTGCTATTGAAAAGATTCTCAGATGAGTCGAGGTTCTCACAGACAGAGACAGTTGAGGTCCTCACTGCCGAGACAGATCCCACAGCCATGCCTGTTGCTTCCTCATTCAAGAGTCTTATTTCCTAGAGACAGCTTCTTAGATTCAACTTGGGTCTCTGGTTGACTTCCTCTAAATTGAACCTCAGTCCTTTGTCAGAAGACTTCAAGTAATTGAAATGTTCCATTTCTAATCCAAATTTCCTCTCCAGTGCTTTCTGGGCTTGGAAGTCATACAATCCGGGGTACGTACCCTGTGCATCAGATATCGTCTGTCCCTTGGTGGATTCTGACCAAGTGAGGATGCACATGGGCATCTGGAGACGCCCTTCTCTGGTGCACTCTGAAACCTTATCATGTGTAGGGTGTAGGTATCATTGCTTGGTGTCTATTCACTTTTTCCACCCTCATGGAAACAACTGAGGCTGGAAGTGGTATGTGTGACCCCATTCTTCAGGACAGGGCTGGATATTTTAGACATGTGAGTGCTGTTTTTTATTTGATTAGATGGTGGCTTCTGAGTTTTAAGATGATTCAGTCAGCTGCAGGGAATTGAGACCCAGGAGACTGAAACACCAACAAGTCTCTGGAGATCTTTGTCTCCCAGACATCTGACTGCTAAGTGGGGCCTGAGCACTCCTTGAAGAGTGACAGTGACTTTCAAATAGATTCTCAAAATCCAGTCCTGTTTCAATTGAAATCTAAACCAGATTTTATTTCATTTTATTTTATTTTTTTGTTGAGTTGGAGTCTCACTCGGTCACCCAAACTGGAGTGCAGTGGCCACTTCCGGCCACCACAGCCTCGCCTGCTGGGCTCCGGCGATCCTTCCGCCTCAGCCTTCTGAGTAGCCGGAATTACAGGCATTTGCTACCACGCCCGGCTGATTTTTTGATTTATTGTAGAGATGAGGTCTCGCTGCCCAGGCGGGTTTCGAACTCGCGGGCTCAGGCAATCCACTCACCTCAGCCTCCCAAAGGCGCGGGATTACAGGCTGAGCCACCGAGCCCAGCTTCTAAACCAGATTTTAAAGTTGTGCCAGGAAATGTGATTTGATGAAGGAAATGAGGAAAACTTGGTTGCTATTTGGTGAAAGCAATTTTCTCTGAAAGATAAGATGAGTGGTGGAAGGAGTGTTCTTAAGTTGATAATATGGGAGAAATACTACAAAATTCATAGTCTCTCAATCATTGCAGTAAGGACTAATCATTATAAGAGACCCAGAAATAGATGGAGCTGTTTCCTGTGGTCTGGGCCATTGATAGAGGTGGCTCAGTTCAACCAAAATGCTCAGGGCCTTGCTAGTCATGGTGAGGAGTTTCTATTTTATACTTAGTGTGATGGATTGTCAGTAAGGGGTTTAAGCAAGTGACCGAGTGCCATGGTCTGGTTCATGATTTCAGAGATAACTCCAGGGACCATGGGTTCTGGGTCAGGACTGAGGTATCTGCAAGGGTCTAATCTGGGAACGATGGATTCCTGAGGTATAGTGGAGGCAGGGAGCATGGATGGGGCCACTGGAGGAAGAATTCACAGGACATGGTGGATGGGCAGGGAGATGGATTGGAGAAAACAACAGAGAAGGACTCCACATTTAGGACAGGGAGAGGAGAGTCCAGAGATGAGGAGAACAAGAGAAAGATGACTCTGGGAACAGTTCAAGGATTTGGTTTAAGTGTGAACACTTGTGTGACACTCAAGGAAGACACTAAGTTGGAAGGACATTAAGGAACTTGGGGAAGGTTGAACTGTGGATATGGATTTGGGAGTTGATGACATGCTAAAGACAGTGAATTCCTGGGAAAAGTTGGGATCATCAGACCTGGGGAAGAGAAAGGGCTCAGAACCAACAGTCCTCAGACTCTAACACTAGGATTCTGGGAGAAGAAAAGGAGTCAGGAGAGGAGGGGGAGGAGAGCGGGAGGGTGGGAGAGGAAGGCTGAGGAGGTTCCAGTGTTCCTTCCCAGAGGAGCTTTGCATCCACCCCAGACCACATCCCCTGCTGTCCCCAGCACCAGACTTAGCCTTCTTGGCACACATTTTATGCATTTGCTCATCTATTGTTAATATGCCACACCTGATCACTTCTCTTACAAAGATCAGGTTCCTTGAGAGCAGGGGCCTTGCCTGTTTTTATTACCGATGTGCCTCCTAGAACCCAGTATATGCCTTGCACAGTAAAAATTTTTGGATGAACAAATTAATACCAGAGGAATGGATGCTGAGGTCTTGGTCAAGAGTAAGACTGATTAGGATGCACAGCTGAGGTGGAGTCACTCCAGGGCTTACAGGGAACAGACACCTACCCCAACATGCTGGACATATCCCGGAACCTTCCCACTTCCATGCCGAGCAAAGTCTTCTTTATTCCCTGTGGGTTCTAGAAAATAGAGTGGAGTTGGCCAGAAGTGTATAGCCAGGTCCCACAAAGTCCCATCCAACAGCAGGGGGACACACAAGTTTGAATAGGGTGCTGATAGTTGACACACATTTTCAGAAGTGTATCTGGAAGAAGCAATATTTCAATGAGCCTAAAGACCCTGCATCCTGTGTAAAGAGCAACCAGTCCTCTTCTGGAGACAGGTAAGGGCAAGGGCACGGCTGTTACAAGGCTTCCTGGTAAGTCAGCGAAAACACACAGTGGGTGTTTTCACACATCGGAATTCATAGGCACAAAACACACACTGCAGCTCCCAGTTCCAGGACTGCTCAGACAATCAAGGCCCTGCCTTAAGCCTGTTGTGACTTTCCTGCAAGCCGTGTCCACACACTGTTTGAACAGCACACTTAATGGGGAATAAAAGAGCAAGAGACACCTTGGACTTGAGTCTATTAATGTTCTGAGATTTTCATTTCACTGAGATAAGGAGAATCAAAATAGCATCAATCCCAGAAAGGAATTATTTACCAAATACTATTATCAATTATATGTATCAAGTTATGTCAAAAGTTGCCTAGATGTTTTCAAATTATGCTTCATGGTAAATGAAGATCCCCTTAATTCTGTGTGTATCACCAAGGTGCTCTTAAAACTTCACCCATGTGAGGCTCCAGGGTCACGTATTTGGGACTGAGTGTGAGAACATGGGCATGGAGGGATCCATGCATGGACACCAGAGTGACCCTTATCAGCTTCTCATGCTCAGAAACGAATCTTCCCACAGGAAAAGGGACTGCCTTATAAATTACAAACTCCTGGTTACTGTAAACAGAGGCTATGTTTGAGACAGAAAGCAGAAAGATTTGTAGTTGTTCTTCTGATCATCTTTAGAGCTATTTTCAGGTCATTCTTCGAGAGAACGTTTTTCATTCCTAGCAGAATGCAAGTTAGATTATAAAAGCAGGTGCATATTTAACAGGAAAAAAACAGGAGCCAGCAGGTGAACAGTACAGGGGAGAGAAAATACAGCTGTGTCCACAATGGTAGGGAGGACAGGTGTATTACAGAGGCTGTTTCTAACTAGTAACGTTTCTCCCATTCCTGAATTGACAGACTCAGCAGATGCTGCAAGTCCAATGAAAGTGAAGTCTTGAAATGTATTTGATAATTGTTTTTTATGCATACAAGAGCTTTGATCCATCACACATAGAAAGACCAAGAAATCTGTTTAAATTTAAGATACCATGATAAGAAAAATTACTCAGTTTCATGTTAGCATAAGAGGAGACTAGAGTAGAAAAAATCAAAGTTATCAAGAAGACAATTTGAAAAGAAAATGTGTGAAGACAGGCTAAGTTCAAATTTCTCAGCACCAAAACTCAGGATAGGGTTTACCTCTGAGTTGCTTTTGAGAGCCAGGGAAACAGAACTGCCAACATGGCTCAGGTCACTGGGCAGTGGTCTTTTATCATGTCCCTGCTGTGAACGCCCCTTCTCTCCATGTCTCCAGACAGGCCTGGGTGCACCCCGGGACCACCTGCTAGACCCACTGCCTCATGGTGCCTTTCCTCTGGCACTGGGATGCTGCTCCAGGGGAGCCCTGGTTTTCCTTGAGTTCATCTACATCTGCAAAAAGGTTTGTTTCAGTGGAAGGTCCCCTCAAGTTGGGGCCTGGCATCTGGATGCAGCCCTGGTGGACAGCTTGGCTGCAACTTGATGAGCAACCTGAAGCCAGAACCATCAAACTAAGCTTTTCTCAGATTCTTAAAGCACTGAAACTACAAGATCATCAATATGTGTTCTCTTAACATGGTAAGTTTTGGGAGTAATCTTTATGAAGCAGTAGACAACAGAAGTACTTTTTTATAAATAAAATTTATTATGTATATTTAAGGTACAACAATGTGATAGGTTACATATTGAGTACAATGGTCCCTTTGTTTTTTATATAGTGTGTTTGCTTGAAGAGTACTTAGTCTAAACTCTAATAATGGCTATGCTTAAAAACTGACCTACAGGCCAGATAGGGTGCTTAAGAAGGCTGAGACTAGAGGAGCCCTCAAGTCCAAGTGTTGAAGATCAGCTTGGGAAACACAGGCAGATCCTGTCTCTACAAAATAAAAATTAAAAAATTTAGCCATCTGTGGTGGTGTCCAACTGTAGTCCCAGCTACTTAGGGGGCTGTGGCAAAAGGATGTCTTGAGCTCAGGAGTCTGAGCTGCAGAGATCCATGATCATACCACTGCAGTCCAGTCTGGGTGACAGGTGAGACCCTGTCTCAAACAAATACACAAAAACAAACCAAAAAACTAGCCCACAAAATTTCTGAAAATTTAAATATTAGGTCCAGGACATGTCCGGATACTTTTAAAATTAGTTCTCACAGATAAAACATTAATTGAGATTTCTGTTAAAATTGTGTTGACTCCCATAGGAATGAGATGTACTTAATGTGAGTGAGGACGGGGACATGTCCAAGTCACTGTTCCCTTTGGAGCCTCTTTGGAGCCCATCCTCTGTGAAGTCAGTCCTCTTAAGGGTGTTTCCGAGATAGGAATCAGTGGCATAAGAGGAGGGGCAATTCCAAGAGAGCACAGAGTCTGTCACTCAAATTCTTCCAAGCTCAACAACCTGAGATTTGAGGGCAAAGAGGAGGGACAATAAAAATAAAAGCAACATCATCCTCTTTGCCCTTCATCTCTCGAGAACCTCCTCAGTGGTTACTGGCCCCACAGTGGTTAGTGTTAGTATAGACGTGCAGAGGAATAACCGGCAGAGTGGGCATCCTCACCCATGGAGAACACAGAGGTGAGGAAGACATCAATTCTGGAGATGACTCCTGAATACAGGAGTCCATACAGGTCCACACAGCGTGGGAACCAGGGAGGCCTTTAGAGTGAGGTTGGCCTTGCAGAGAGCAAGATTGCTACAATCAGGCAAATACTTGTAACCATGTCCCTGACTGTGAAGAGCTGGAAATAGTTGCACATTCAGGGACCACATCTCACAAGCAAAAGGAAGTTGCCACAAGCCACAGAGCAGGTTTCCTTTTGGACTTCATGGTAGGAAAGGAAAGGATCTGAGAGAGGAGTGATTTCTCAAGGTCATGTTGAAGGAAGCCCCCATGAGAGAGTGAGGAAATGCCTTCACAGCAGGGAGCAGCCTGTGTGCACAGGGCTGGTTTTGGTTTCACCTCTCCATGACCTTGGGCCATTGTGGAAGGTGTTGCTCATATATGCGCTGTCATGAAATTCTATGTTGTACTCAGTCTGGAGCCCAGACATGGTCAGAAGGGCCATATTGCCAGACAAGTGAGAGCCAGAGAAGTGATGAGGGATTCCTAAGAGCTGAGAACTGACAGCCTAAATCAGAAGTTTGAGGGCTATGCCCAGGTGCTGTTGGTACCAGAAGACATAGTTAGTATGTGAACAGAATTGAGTTTGGGAAAACAACTGTGTAATCAATATATGAAATTCTGCCTTCATTACTATGCTGTGCATCCATGGATCTAATCCTAAATAGGATGCAAAAGATTTTAAGAGCAAAATCAAAGGATACACCACCATTAAGTTCCCACACATGACATTTGGTGGTATACCCCCAAGACAGATGCTAATACCAGGATAAAGCTTATAAAAATGGAAATGACAGGCCATGTGTGGTGGCTCATGCCTATAATCCCAGCACTTTGGGAGGAAGAGCATGGAATTGCCTGAGTTCAGTGGTTTGAGACCAGCCCGGAAACTTGATGGTACCTCATCCTACAATAAATCAAAAAATTCACCAAGAATGGTGGCATGCACCTGTACTTCTAGCTACTTGGAAGGCTGAGGTGGAAGGATCACCTAAACCCAGCAGGTCAAGGCTGTGGTGGCCATGAGTATGCCACTGTGCTTCAGCCTGGGCAACAGAATGATACTCCAACTCATACAAAAAAAAAGGAAATGACATGGAAAACATAATTCCCATAAACCAGTTTGGAACTTGTAGCCTGAACCCAACTGAATTTATCTCCTACTACAACAAAACTATCAATATACAATATAAAGAATCCAGGGCTTCATGAGGTAATATTGGATATGTCCAGAATAGAATTCAAAATCACCTGACAAACTTAAAAGCAAGAAAACTTCAACTGACATGAGAGAGACAATCAACAGAATATTACCCATAGATACATAGTTGTTGGTATCATCTGAAAAAGACTTCAGAGCACCTAGTATAAAGATAATCTAGGAAGTAAATGAGAAAGAAATTAATGGAGAGAAAATTTCCAAGAGTAATAGGTAACATGAAAGAAAACAAAGTGAATCTGCTGGAAAAACAACAAACCAAACACAAAAACAACTACATGGTATTAAAACCAGATTAGACATTGCAGACCAAAGCAATAGAGACACTGAAGACACAGAAATAGGAATAATCAAAATAAAACACAAAGAAAAAAAGAACCCTAGCCTTCCCCTCAAAAAAGAGAGAAAGGAACAGTGATTTGTGAGATACCTTCATGCTGCCTATTGTCCGTGTTAATTAAATCTCAAAAGTAGAAAAAACAGTAGAAGAAATAAAGGAAAAATCTGGCTAAGCGTCCTGGGAACAATAATCCAAAGATTAAAGGTAAATTAATTCAGATATCAAAAAAAGAATGAAGAAAACCTCATAAGGCTCATGATCACCAACATTTTGGTTTTGGCAAATGCTTCTAAAGTGTCCTATCTGTCCTCCAGTGGCATTATTCATTGATCCAATGGTTTATAATATGTGAAAATAGAAGTTTGTTCCCTGAAGATTTCATCCTAAAGTGTCTTTCTTTCGCTTGGATTTCTCTGTTTTCACAACACAAATTCCAATTCCAACAACAATCTTCTCTCTGCCCATGCTGGTTGCTGGGTTCCCATCATGGCCTCACAGCTAACACATGTCTAAAGAGCCTGTAGGGCCACAGGCTGGTGCAACTGGTGGAATCAATCGAAGTTGATGCATTGAATGAGGTGAACACACACCAAGTGTTTCTTCCCTAAACTCTGCTAAAAACCGTAGGGAACGCTTAGGAATACATGGTCACAAACAAGGATCAGAAATGTGAATAGAGCCAACAGCACAAACTTGGATATAGGGAGGCAGATTGACTAGTGTTCATTCACAGAGATCTGAGATAGCTCAGTACAAACCTGCAGTGAGAGCCAGTGCTAGAAACCAAGTAGAAATCTCCATTAACTGTGAATATAGCCATGATTGGTGACAAGACTGAAATCGGAATAAGGGAGTGGAGCTCTTAGGTTTCTGAATCATCTGTACTTACTAGCAGGGAGGTTAAGAGTCCAGGGTCCACAAACTCCACTCTATCCTGACTTGTTCTTAGCAGAGAATAAAACACACTTCTCTGGAGACGGGCTAGGCAGATCAGACAATGCAGGTACCATGAGGAGAACCCTGTGTGCCTCATGAATGCTGAGTTCCTTGACCAGCTGCCTCCACTCATTGCTCCCCATTTCGACCCTTTTTTTCCCAGGAAGAAGTGCTTGGCTCAGTTCTGAAGAAGCTGACGTTGTCAAGACACTGACATCACTGATGTACTCTTGAAAGCTAAAGTGCACCATCGTCCATGTGTATCTGACCCACATTCTTCCCTGCACTAGGGTTGTCTTGATCATGAACCATGACCCAGTGTTACCATCACCCCCAAATACTATCACCCTCTCCATCTTTTTGAGAAGGTATCTTGGAATAGTCCTGCGAAATGTTCCACGCAAAGAAGCAGATAATGTGGATCATCTGATCCCCTAACAGCATTTTTTCTAGACATTCAATACAAGACACAAAGTCTAACAATGACAGATGCCTGGCAATGGGGAGTCCTTATCCTTCCCCCACTGACTCACCAGCTGCTCAGGTCTTCAGAAAGCTCTGTTCATCTCACAGGCACTGTCCCTGAGTGTGCAAAGTGCCCTATGTATCCTGGGGACTTTATGCAATGTAATTGTCCTTTCTTAACTCAGCTGGCATATTGCTTGCTATTCACTGTTTCAGAACTGTGAAACATATTATTGGGATGCAGATTTAGTTGAAAATCATGAACAGAAAAGCAATAGAATGGTTGACTTCAAATTTGCATCAAAACCACTTGGGTAATGACATATAGGATATGCTTTGGGTGGATAGATTTCCATAAACTAGAAATGTCCATTCATGCACACTTATTCAGCTATGATGCAACTCACAATGAAAGGAATATGAAAAAATAAAGTGAAATGTACTTAAATTCATGTAGCTACTTTCATGAGCCATAGAGACAGGGCTCAAAACACATGTAAAATGAGAAAGATTCCATAAATAAGTATAAGAACTAGGGGAAAGAAAAGCTCTTACAGATATCTTAGAAGTGGTAGAAACAAAGTCAGCCAGAAGTCTTGACAAATGAAATAGGAAACGACAAAGACAGAGCCAATGGCAGGACAAAGCCTTCTCCTGAGGCTCTCGTGAAGTTGAGGCACAGACCCTGGGCCCTGCCTCTTTCCTATGGGACATCAGTGCATATCCATTCATACAGTGGAGAGAAGCAGGAAAGATGCATCTCAGGGTAGAATTTGGGAGACCAGAGGAGACAAGAATGAAGACTTGGCTGTGTCCCAGTGTTTCACCTGAGTGAAGATTATATTTTTTATTTTTTGTATGAAGCGGTGATGATTGCAGAATTTCTACACCTTCAATACCATAAGAATCACACTGCCCTTGAATTTTGATGGAAAAGATGCATCAGAAATAAATGAGAGCCCATCAACTGATATTAGAGGATGTGCTGCATCTGTACAGTGGAATGTGCAATAAAAATGAAATTCTAACAGATGCTATGATATGGATGAACCTAGAAAAGATTACTGTGCTACGTGAACAAAGTCAGACCCAAAGGGACATGTATTGTGTGATTTCATGTATGTGATATGTTCACAGTAGATACATGCGTAGGGACAGGTAGTGTAGTTGGCTGAGGTTGCATGAAGTAAAAAATGCGGCGTGATAGCTAATGGGTTAGGTGTTTCTTTTTGGGGTAATAAGAATGTTCTGGAAGGCATGGTGGTACTTGCCTGTAGATCCTGCTGCTTGAGAGGCTGAGGTGGGAGAATCCCCTGAGTACATGAGTTCAAGGTCAGCCTGAGGAAATAGAGAGATTTTGTCTCATAACAACAAAAAAGTTCTGGAATTACAGAGTGTTAAGGGGGGGGCATATACTTATGAATATAGTAAAAATCACTGAATTATACAGTGTAAAGCAATGAAATTTATAGAATGTGAATTACATTTCCAAGAAAAGTATAAAGGCTTGGGTGCTTTATAGATGCAACCTACTCAGATGATTCAAAAAATGAATGCATTTAGTGTTTATGTATATCTATAGACATAGACAAATACATATGCAGATATATACATAAATATATGGATCAATATATGCATACATATACAGAGAGAGAAATAGAGAATAACAAGCATATAGAAAAATGTTAAACATAGGTGAATCTGTGATAGGCTATGCAAAAGTTTTTTACACACTTTTTTTTCAAATATTTTTTGAGCAAGGAAGCATTTTAAAATGAAATAAAATAATAAAGGTAATGAAAGCCTGAGATTAGAAGTGAGGGACTTGAGTGAGTTCACCAGAGGTTTTGGTCTCACTTCCCTATGGCCATGTACCACTGTGGAATAATCAGCCTCGTCCTCAGTCTGGAGGCCAGAGATGGTCAGGGAGGCTGTGTTGCCAGACTTGAAGCCAGAGAAGTAATCAGGGACCCCTGAGGGTCCAGTATTCACATAATAAATCAGGAATTTGAGGGCTGTGCCTAGGTGCTGTTGGTACCAGGAGACATCGTTATAACTCCCGATATCACTGCTGATTCCAGCACAGAAGATGGTGACCAACTGTCCAGGAGCCCCAGATACTGAGGGAGGCTGAGTCAGAGCAGACAGGCCCCAGGACCCTGGAAAGAAGGAAAACCACACTGTGGTGAGTCAGTACTGGTTCCCAGGTGAGCCTAAGGAGCAGAGAAAAAGGATCAACCCAGAGATGCCTGAGGTCCCTTCCTTGGAGACATCATCTGTGCCCTGAGTGAGAAGAGTGAGGAGTAGAGCCCAGGCCATGGTGGGGATGCCTCAAGAATGCTACCTCCTGAGTCCCCAGCACTGGGTCTGCTTCTCAGGTCTATCTCAATCCCCCTGCCTCAAAGGAGGGAGGGGCCTCCATGCAAATCTGCTTCCTGAGCTGTGTCCCTTACCCCATTCTACCCTGGGCTTGGTCTCCAGAGACTTCTGCATCCCTGGACAGCAGGGCTCCACTGAGGGGATTCAAACTCTTTGATGTGTATTTCCTGTCAGGACACAGTGAGCCCATGACAGGGCCCAGGACGTCAGACCAACCCAGAGATATACCAATACTTGCTATTGCAGGAGCTCTGGCTGAGGAAACCAGGACTTCACCTTTGTGCTGTGAGGGGTGAGGGTGAGGACAAGGTCCCAGCCTGGCTAGGAGAGATCCAATCGTTCCCCTTCCGGGAAATCACAGGCAGAGCTGGGACTTCCCTGTGTTCAGAAAACCTTCTGGTCTCCTCAGTGGGGAGAGTTCCTTAAGAAGCTCCAGCCCTTACCATGGCAGGGCTTTGAGGCTGGGCCTGAGCCTGAGGCCTGGGGGCATCTACTGGCCCTTATAGAAAAATGTTTCTTGGGGCACTACAGATTTGGATTCTTCTTCCTAATACTTGTAGAGGCGTTCAAGGGGAAGCAGCTCTTGGGACTTCTTCGACTTCATGGGATGAACAACAGGACCACTCTCCCCAAATCCAGGCTTTCATTGCCCCCTGGTGGCCACAGATGAAGGCTTCCAAGATCCAGAAAGCAAAGTCACTGCTAATTTAGTGTTATTCTTTATATTACATGACAGACATTTTCAAGAGCACAAGAAAAATGACTCTGACCAAGGGTTAGAGGGGCTTGTTGGTGGTTTCAGGGACTGGGGTGAGGAAACGTGTGGTGTGGGGAGGTGATCGTTTTGAATTTGAGACTATTGTTTCACCTGTGTCCTTTAGATATTCATGGACTATATTGTTACAGATGTAACTTTTAGCAATAATGTTTAAATTTGATAACACTAACATAGAAATAGATCAATATCATGTTCAGAAATCCATTAGGATGATTGCGTGGAGCCAGTGACCTGGATCCTTTTCTTGTAGGGTCACAGTGGAGAGGAACCCTGGGACTATTTCAGGTGTCCAAGCATTTCTAGCAAGAAGCACACCTCTGACCTTCAGGAAGAACTGCCTTGTCCTCTGTTCCATGTTGTTAATACCAGGAGAAAACTCAAGATACCCTACCCAGGCTAAAGGGATTGCCGATCTCATTTAAAACTTTCTTGGATATTTGTGTCCACAGAGGAAGACAAGATACAGAAATCAGAAGTACTGGTTGAATCTGTCCTCACTGCAGTCCAAGCAGCAAGGGAAACGAGTCAGGATTCACTTTTGTGTTGTGGTTTTCCTGAAATATATCGCTTTCTTTTAAATCACAAAATTTTACTCCTTGAAACCCAGGGGCTTTGCAGAGATGTGCCCACTGGATCATGTGATGGGAAACATCTCCAAAGGGACTGGTTCCTACCTCACTCTGCACTCATGTAGACATCAGACTACATTTGAAGAGCGCAAACGCTAATGAACTGTATGCAGAAGGGCATGTTGGACAACTAAGGGCAAAGGTAGGAGAAAATGTGAACAGGTCATAGGCCCCTCCACTTCTCACCCAAAAGATCCCTATTGACAAGGTACACAGAGGAGGGGAGAAGGCAGCTGAGACTCGGGGCTGGAAATACCCCCTTCAGAGCCACAGGTCCCTTCATCTCCCTGCTCCACCAGCAGACCTTGTCCCTTAGGCACACCAAGGATGAACATCCTCAGCCTTGTCTTCCTCTGTGGACACACATATCCAAGAAAGTTTTAAATGAGATAGGCAATCCCTTTAGCCTGGGTAGGGTATCTCAGCCGGGCTGTGGATGGATGAGTTCAGATGAGGGATCTGGGCAGATTCCACAGTGTCCACTCCACTGGTTTGCTCCGTTTAGAGCCACAGGCTGCCACAAAGCCTGAGATTTGGGACCCCAGCAGAACTGGGAAGTGTGGGGGACAAGTCCAGACAGTTGGCCTAAGAAGGGGCCCCATCACCACCATATGAATATCCAAGGACACGACAATGAACAGACATCGCCTCAGTCTGTCCTTCCTCTCAGGTCTTCATTCTCTAACTCACACAACAGCCCAAACTCCCCTAATTGTTGGGAGCCAGCCTTGGAGGCCCACCTGATTGACAAGGTCCAGGTGTGCTGAGGACCCCCGGCCGCAAAGCGAGTCTGGGCAGCTGAGGCCCTTCTGTCTTCTGTCTTTGCTGTTGGTACGGCTGAAGAAATTCTGTGCAGTCGTGGAAGAAGAAAATGGCATTTTATGTGAAGTACTCACAGCTAATCTGGAAATGTCATGGTTCATTATTCCATTTCCCACTACGCCGCTTGGTCTTTTCTAACGTATGCAAGGGTTAAACTCTGAAGCACATCAAGAATGCTTTCTTTCACTTGGTTATAAGTTACTAGATATTGCTTAAGTAATAAATGATATAAGTATATTCACTCCTTATTTGATTTAGGATTATGTAGTTTAGTGTTTAGACATAAGGTTTTTTAGAAGTACAAGTTTATAGTAAGTTCATTATGAATTCATTATAAGTTCTAACACTTTATAGGATTTATGTAGGTGCTTTATAACACTGTTTTCACTGACTTAAGATAAAGATTATCTTTTAGGTTTTTACTTAATTCAATAGTTAAAACTCTAAGTTAACATTTATAAAGTGGGTTTTCACTGAACTCTTAATATACTAATCAGACACTTTTATGATAACTTAGCTAAAGACAGAAAGCAACCTTGGGGGCCTGGGAAACATTACTAAAAGCTTCTTTTAAGTTCTCTTTAGAAACAAGCACTGCAGGATAAGAGAAAAGTAACGGAGACACCTGGACAAGAAAGGCGATTACAACGCTCTGAAGGTCATAAAGCCCCAGAAGGAAAACTACTGCTACATGAAGAACTTTACACTTGGAAGCTTTCTGGAGACAGTTCAAGGACTGTAATTCGGGACTTTGGACTAAAACTATCATCTTTGGCCTTATGAATAAGACTCATTGTCTGAATGTTTACAGGGTTCTTGGCTTGTTTGTTGCTAAGACCACTAGATGGTGGTAACTTGTAGAGCATATGTACGTGAAGGAATTTTCTTTGTCTTGCCCCTTTACGAATGGTATAAAAGCTCTGTGTTAACTAACATTAAATTGTCATCTGTTCAGGAAGCAGGTGTCCGGGTTTATTGTTTTCGTCCTTCGCCTATCCATCTCTCCTTCAGGAAATCTCATGACCTGGCATAGGGGCTGGACCCCCGCACCTAATAGTTCTGATCCTACCAGGCAATATCTTTGTCTGACCCACTCTCTGCAGAGCTTGCCTGGAGGGTTACGTGGAAGGGCATCTAGGGTTCTCAAATCCAGGGGAATTGGGTCAGCTCTGCTCAAGGCTTTGTCCACAGTCCTTCTGGAGCTGGAGGAAGAGGGAGACACAAACAGGGAAGGGGTTTGTCTCACTTCCCATCTGCTTGTGTCACTGTGAGCCTTGCTGCTGTACCACATCTGACAGTAATAGTCAGCATCCTCCCCAGCCTGGGCTCTACTGATGGTCAGGGTGGCTGTGTTTCCTGAGTAGGAGCCAGAGAATTGCTCAAGGATCCCTGGGAGTTCGTTGCTCTCCTCATAGATGACCACCACAGAGACCTGGCCTGGCTTCTAATAGTACCAGTGAGTATATTTATTTCCAATGTTGTTTCTCCCACTAGTGATCCTGGCTCATGTTCCTGGGGACTCTGATACTGAAAGTGACTGGATTAACTCATAGAAAAAATTGAAACCTGCAGGGATAGAAAATAATAGAGAAAGACTTGAAATTGAGGGTGTAATTCCCAAAAATCCTTTGTACCTGCCTGGCCTGGAACCAATCAAGAGATGAAAGGGTCTTAGGGCACCCCTGAACACAAGACACCTTGTGGGGGATTTCAATCCCATCAGCCCTTCCTCCTGCAGGAGGTTCATGAGCATCCTGGCCACCATAGGCTGGGCCAGGGCCAGGCTTGTCCCTGAGCCCTGGGGCTGAGTGAGTGGGAAGGACCCTGGAGCAGCAGCTGTGCAGTGAGCAAGGAAGTTGAGGAGATTAGGGGTCCAAGTCATTGTGGAAGTTCCCCTGTAGGTTCTTCTCAAGGCCCAGGCTGGGCAGGTCCTCCCAGGCCTCTCTTTTCCCCTGACTGGAGAGAGCTGCCTGGGATGAAAACCAGTCCAAGTCAAGGGCTGCATCTGGAGAAGTTTTGTGGTTTCCAGAGAGGGACTCAGCCCCAAAGGACCCAGGGACAGAAGTGGATATCTGCAGACTCACCCTCAGCCCATGGGTTCTTCTTCACCTGCTAGTCCCATGGTCTGGACTCATACTTCAATACTAAACTGTGTCCTGGCCTTGCTCCTGGGCTGGCATGGTCATGAAGAGATCAGAGGTCATGTGTGCATCATGACTTTATTCTGCAGGTGATAATACAAGGCTCCACAGGGTCAAGGTCCATCCCTAGACCACAGCTCCTGAGCAGGGCAGCCTAGTCCAGATTCTTCCCTTTGGTATACACATGAAGCATTTAAGGAACCACTGAGGTAATAACCTGCTTTGCCCTTTGTGTGACCTCTCAAGCAAATGCTAGGTTTGTGCCTCAGTAACCACTGCATGTTCTAAGGTTCAACTACAGATACAGAGCTTGAGAAATGGTTAACAGTCCAGACTTCTGACCTCTTGAAGTTTGCCTGGTAGAGAAGAATTGAGGTACCTGTACTATACTGGAGAAACAAAGCCTGATGTGTGAGACATAAAGCAGATTTGTACATTATTGTCAAGGATGATGCAGCAAAAATAGGATCTCTTTCATTCCAGGTCTTAGACCTGGTCACTGACCCAGTTTGCCTGTCAGTTTCTCCCTTAAAGCCCAGTCCCACCCCATCCCCAGGTGACTTTGGAAGGTGACTCTTTGCTGTCCTCTGGCAGCCTCCCACAGTGGCTGCTGGAGGCTCAGGGCCTCCTTGGTCTAGGTGTAAATTAAAAACCCACTGCTCAGGTCCCTGATTCCCTCATCCATGTAGTCCCTCCTGCCTCAAGACCAGGCATGTGCAGCTTAGTTGCCCATAAAGGTATGAACATGCCCACTGCTGGGAAAGTAGACAGGGCCCACCTGAGGCCTCTCTGTACCTGTCTTTGGGATATTGGATGTGAAGATGGCAGCAGATCCAGTGCCATCTTCACAACCAGTGGTCACTGGACTCAGGGACTGGCTATTACTGATGCTGGCTGTGGTTGCAGGGCAAGCAGGGGTGGTGGTGACCACTATAGCAAACACACAGGAGCCCATTCACATAACAAATCCTTGATCTGATTCCCTCTGGTTTTACTCATGTTTTGCCTTAAGAGTTCAGCATGAAAAAGACACACCCTGCTTGAAGTCAGTTTTTCATCTTTTGTGTGTCTGTGCAGTAGACACACTGGGTTTACAGAACAGTACACAACCCCCACCACCATCTTACCCTAGCATTGTCATTTATAGTCATTTAAAAGACAGATACCCAGCCAGCCTTGGTGGCTCAGCCTGTAATCCCAGCGCTTTGGGAGGCTGAGGTGAGTGGATTGCCTGAGCTCGCGGGTTCAAGACCCGCCTGAGCAACTTAGTGAGACCTCGTCTCTACAATAAATTAAAAAATAGCTGGGAATGGTAGCGCGCACCTGTAGTTCCAGCTACTTGGAAGACTGAAGCGAACGATCGCCGGAGCCCAGCAGATCGAGGCTGCGGTGGCCAGGAGCAGCCACTGCACTCCAGTCTGGGCGACAGAGTGAGACTCCAACTCAAAAAAAAAAAAGATAGATGCCTAAAGAAACAAAGCAGGAGGTATCACACTTCCAGAGTTCAATCTTTACTGTAAGGCTACAGTAATCAAAACAGCCTGTTATTGGTACAAGAATAGGCATATAGGCCAACAGAACAGGGTAGAGATTCCGGAAGCAATGCCTTAATTTCTCAACCAACTCATCTTTGACAAAGCCACCAACAACAACCACTGGGGAGAGAAGAACCTATTCAGTAAATGGTGCTGGGAAAACTGGTTGATCACATGCAGAAGATTGAAACAGGACCCCTACCTATCGCCATATACAAAAATTAACTCTAAATGGATCAAAGACCTAAATGTAAAACCTCAAACTATAAGAATCCTAGAAAATGCAGGAGACACCCTTATGGACATTAGAACTGGCAGCCAATTCCTGATTAGAACCCTAAGTGCCCATACCATAAGAAATAAGATAGATAAGTGGGACCTCATCAAACTGATGAGCTTCCGCAAAGCAAAAGAAGCCATCAAAAGAGCAGGGAGACAGCCCACAGAATGGGGAAAAAAATATCTGCCAACTATATATCTGACAAAGGCCTAACATCTAGGATCTGCAAGGAACTCAAACGTGCCAAAAGGAAAAAAATAAACAGCCCCATTCAAAAGCAGGCAAAAAGCCGGGCTCAGTGGCTCAGCCTGTAATCCCGCGCCTTGGGAGGCTGAGGTGAGTGGATTGCCTGAGCCCGCGGGTTCGGGACCTGCCTGGGCAACTTGGCGAGACCTCATCTCTACAATAAATCAAAAAATTAGTCAGGCATGGTAGTGCGTGCCTGTAGTTCCAGCTACTTGGAAGGCTGAGGCAGAAGGATTGCTGGAGCCCAGCAGGTCGAAGCTGCGAGAACAGAGTACCATATAGTCTCACTCATAAGTGGACCTTGAATAATTATCATAATACTATAAGAAAGGGATTGGCAGTAGTGGGAAACTGTCAGAGGAAGGGGGATGGGAGTGGTAGTTGAGGGAAACTGCTAGGGGAGAGAAGGGCATATCTCATCAACAAGGCTACCTGCATAATGTTTGTATACCTAACCCTGAATCGTACCACACATCTTCACGATTAAATAAATAAATAAATGACAGATGTCTGCCTTTCTCAAGTTCCCTCTCAAAGAACTGACCCTGTGACCCAGTGCTGTCAATTCAGGTTATTCTCAGGGAACTTCTCATCTTGTAAAGAAAAGAATCAGATTGGATGTGTGCTGTGCTTTTCCTCTTGAACTTGAATGTGATGGCTGGAGCTGCAGCAGCCATCCTGAAAGTCTATGTCCACAAGAATGAAAGTATAGCCAATGTCGTAGGGATGGTGAAACAGAGAGCTGGAAAGATCAAGTTGCCTTTATGCTATTGGAGAATCTCTAGGAAACTAAATTTTTTACTTCCAACTTACTTTTGAGGGAGAGAAATATGCTTCTGTTTGTTTGTGGCAGTTTTTCATGTGTGTGTTATTGCAGTAAAAAAATCAATTAAGATAATTAACACAAATAAATCAATTAATAAAAATAATGATAGGAAAAGAACACTGAAGTGGTAAATGCTATGCAGATGATTAATAAAGAATTTCGATAGCTCATGGCAGGCAGGTAATGTAATGAGACCCCAGGGTCGGCTTCCATGGAGGGGTGTCTCTGCAACCCCTCTCAGGACTGAGGGAAAAAACGAATCGCAGGAAGAGCTGAGTCAGTCCCTGTGGAGAAGGAGTCATGAGTGTGAGAACCTGAAGGACAGAGGCTACCTGAAGGAGGTCTGGGATTCATACCAGTCATGTCCATTGTGACATTTACTAAATGCAGAATTTTGAGAGCCTTGGTGATGTGTAGTCAGGTGTGGTAAGGGGGAATCTCTGAGGACTAAACCCGGTTTTTTCTGACAGCTGCTGAGCACATACAGGGGCCTCTACAATGGTGCGTCAGGACAGGTGCAGGTGAGGCCAGGTGGGTACAGCCCAACAACCTTCCCCCTCCCTAGTTCACCTGGAACTGAAGACTCTCCAGAGAGTGGATACTGGTTTCTCACTCCACCCTGTTCCCACCATGCAGTCCTGTGGGGATCCAAAAAACTGCCAATGCCTCTGGTCCTGGGCCAGCTGTTGGAGTCTGGGATCCCATGGAATGGTCCTTGGCCCTGTCTAGTAGTTGGCCAGAGAGTTATAGTGATGACTGTGGCATCATCCTAGTGCCCAAGCCCAATCTCTGTCCATCCTGGCTCAGGAAAGAGATAGTTAATGTTGGTTGAAGAATTTAGAAGTGTCCTGTCCATAATCATTTTAGGTCATAGTTTAGATGTCTCATGTCATCCTGGCTCCACCTTTATAGAAGACATCTTCTAGAACCCAATGCAGGGTCCCTCTTCAACCTCCTCTTTACAGGTGACAGCAGGAGTCTTGAGTAGGTACAGGCTCTCACTCTAGAGCACAGCTCCTGAGTGCTGGGCCCAGAATGAAATTTCTTGTTTCCAAGGGCACATGGAGTATTGGAAGATCCATGAAATGCTGTGAGTTCCTACGCTTGGGTGTGATCTACCTGGGGCAGATCATAGGTGCTGTGCCTCAGTATCCCCAGTGTGCACTCATGGCCAGGACCAGATTAGGAGGTGAACAAAGTGCTTGATAAGAGAATGAGAGGAGGCTATAAACGCCAAGGAGCTCTCAAGTGAACATTTATTATAATTAAATTGTCTTCAGTCAGGACAATGTATCAAGGAATAAAAATTAAGTCAACAAAATGTTCATAAGCAATTGTTTTGAGCCTCAGAAGAGAATCAAGACACGTGATTTTACAGCTGTCCCAGGAGTGAGACAGAGAAGACCAGGGACAGTGGACGGTGGAGGAGTACAGGGATTGAGAAGCAACTGTATCTGCAGGACTGGTGCTCCCAGAGCACAAGGGAGGGAGGTGGACATGGCAACCACAGGACAGAATGGTGTGTGATAGTGATAGTGTTTTATCACAACTGGGTTGGCCAGGGGGTGAGGAGAGAAGCAAAGTGCCTGAACCTGTGTCAGAGACATAGGCACTATCAGCAAGAAAGAGATCAGAGATACAGAGTCAGAAGAAATTGTACATTAGTGCAAGGATGACACTGTAGATAAATGACACGTTCTTTCCCCACATCTTAAGTCTTGGTCACTAACCTTCCCAGCATGTCAGCATCTCCCTGATACCCAGGACCACCCCATCCACAGATGACTCTCTTTTGTACCCTCGTGGTGATTCCACACTGGCCGCTGGAGGCTCTGGGGCCTCCTTGGTCCAGGTGTGGTTTCAGAACATGCTGCTCAGATTTCTGATTCCCTGATCCATGTACTGCTGGTCCTAGGGGAGGACTTTCTCTTCTCTGTGTGGCACCTGCCTGCCTCAATACCAGGCCTAAAGTCCTCAGTCTTCCAATGAAATATGACCATGCCCATTTGGAGGAGGGACAGGGTTTTCCTAAGGCCTCCCTGCACACATCTCTAGGGGTTGTGGGTGGTCACACAGGTTGACAAGGACTTGTTCCTGAGGTTGCAGGTTTCAGGGGTAGATTTCACTTGTTTTGGATGAAATACAGGGCGAGCTGGGTTGGTGGTGACTTCTGCATCAAACACAGAGACAGAAGCCCATTCACCCAACACATTTATTCTGACCCTCTCTGGTCTGACAAGTTTGCATCCTAGGAGTTCAGCACGAGAAAGACACAGGCCTTGCTCTCAGGAATTTCCCATTGTGTGAGTGGGTCAGTTCAGTAAACACACAGGGTGTACAGACCAGGCAGACAGTTCCTACAGCCCCTACCTGTGCTTTATCCCCTCTATTGTTATAAAAGCCTGACACTTCTCCACAGCTTCTCCCAGTCAGAGATGACATTGTAGCCCAGTGCTGGTCCATGGGATGTAAGGGTAAGTTGGCTCAAGTTCTTCTAGGGAATCTTTGCCCTTGTGGAAGACAGATACAGACAAGGTCTATGAAGCTCCTGTCCTCTTGAACATGGGTGTGAAGGCGGGAGCTGCAGCAGCCCTCCTGAGGTCTATGTCAACACAAATAAAAACAAAGCCAATAACATAGGGATGGGGGAAGAGAACGTTAGAAATATTGGATTTTCTGGAACTGATGAGTATCTAGAAAACCACCATCTACCTGCAGACTTATTTTTATGGAAGAAAGTTTGCTCCACGTGTCTTTGCAGTAAAGAAGAATTTTTGACCTATGAGGCAATAATTAATAACAATGAATCAATCTTTAAAAATACTGATAAGGTAAGAGCTTTTGGGAGCTCTGCAGATCATAAAAGAAAAGTTTAGACAGAAAATGACTGCTTTCAAATCAGAGGTTGGGGGCCGCCCTGAGGAGGTGTCGCTGGAGCTGCCATGATGGAGGATAAAGAAGAAAGTGACAGGACATGTGTGTAGGGAGCAGTGCCTTACCCTGGTGGGGAAGAGACTGGTATATGTGAGGATCTGGAAGGACAGTGGGAAACCTGAAGGGAGCCTGGCATTCAACCAGCACAGGCCCGATGTGAGTTTTATTCACAAGTGAAGAATTTGGGGTAGCAGTGATGTGTAGTCAGGGAAGTTTTCAGGTAATAATCAGGTGATCTGAGAGCAGCTTAGGAAATATACTCACTTATGGCCTCCAGGACAGTACTGCTGGGGCAGGGACAGGTGAGACTCAGGTGGGTCTAGTTCAGCCCCCTTCCTCTCCTGAGTTCACCTGTAGCCGAAAACTCTCGGAGAGTAGGTACTGGTCCCTGCCTCCGCCCTGTTCCCACCACATGTCCCTTTGGGGACTCATGCCACCTGTGTGTCTGGTCCTGGGGCATCTGTCTGGGGTCCCATGTGGGTGACCCAGCACTGTGTCCCCTGAAGTACTATAGATCACAAACCTGGGAGCACAGAGTTTAGGGAGTGCACTTGATAAAGGAAAAAAAAGGTTCTGAGAGAGGAAGTGATAATCCCAAGGTCACCTGGGGAGGAAGAAAGAAGAGCAGGACCAAGGAGGTTGTAGATACATAATAATGACCTCTTCTGAGTTCACTGGACCCAGCCCTGGGCTAAGGAAGGGAGTATAAGAAATCCTCATTGAAAAAACCGGGGTTTTGATGGAGAAGCTTCCCTCTGTCAGTTCTTTTAGCTGCCTGTGGGGATGCTGCTGCACTTTGACTTGGAGTGGGTCAGGGCCTAGGAGGTTGGCCAGTCCCCTGCGGACTGTTCAGAAACCCCAAGGTATGCCGGGCTCGGTGGCTCAGCCTGTAATCCCAGCGTTCTGGGAGGCCAAGGTGAGTGTATTGCCTGAGCCCGTGGGTTTGAGACCTGCCCGGGCAACTTGGTGAGACCTCATCTCTACAATAAATCAAAAATTAGC